>NC_051224.1:1885000-1935000 GCF_015220715.1 Pygocentrus nattereri
GTTCTGTTGTGGCCCTGTGGCTGCCTGGCCACGAGGAAGATGAAGGGATGAAGGTGATGGTGGCAGTAATGGAGAGTGGATGAGAAAGAGAGGGAGCGCTTTGAACGCGGCTGCGGATCGAAGGACAAGCTCGAAGGTGGTCCGTTGCTATTCCGCGCCTCTGCCGTAACAACAGCTGTATGCCGCTCGGGACAGCTGTGACGTCTGATGTTTGCATTTGTCAAATGACAAAGAGGAGTCCAAGAGGGAGAGGGAGAGGGAGACGATGGGGGGGGGGGGTACAGAAGCAAAGGAGAGGAGAGAGATTTAGAAGTTTGCTTCATTTCTCCTCTGGCGCAGCTTCTGATAGCTGGATGCACAGAAGAGATTGGGTTTGTGCCTCTTTAAAGCTTGCTTTATTTCTTTACTACCCCCCCCCCTGCTCTCTTTCTCTTTTTTTTTTTTGTTGTTCTCGGCGGTGGCTCCGGTGCTGTGAAGGCCGCTTACATGCCTTTCAAACAATAACAGTTCAATACTATCCGCCACCCCCCCGCCCGCCACCCTCCACCACAACCCCCCCAACTACTTCTCTCGCCAGGGCCTGTGCATGCCAGCACGTCCTTTAGAAATCCTTGAACAGACTACAAAACACAAAAGGCAGTTTGTGGCTAAGAGAGAAAAAAGGGCTTCCATGCGCAGCGCAGTGTAATTAAAGTAGACCTGACGCTGTTAAGCTCCGCTCCAGAAAAAGAAGGGGGTGGGGGGTGGTGTGTGTGTGTGTGTGTGTGTGTGGGGGGGGGGTTTGAAGAAACAGAAATATTGAAACAAACTACTTTCTGTCTTTGCTGCGCTACTACCCTTGAGCTACCACGCCATGTGGCTACAGTTGAAAGCAGCGTATATTTATATATATATATAAAAAAAACAGTTGGAATTAGGAAGAAAAAGGAAGGATTGTGAAATGACTGCTCTGCTTAGGGTTGTTTGGTAGGAGCGCTTGCTATCTGACAGTGGGGATGAATGAAATGGGCTGTACAGGGTGCTATTGTCCAGAAAACCTTGCTTAGGGGGGAAATGGGGAGCTGGTAGATGAGTTGCAGTTCTGAAGCGTTTCTCATGCAGGACGCTGGAATGTTATCTTGCGCTGCTTCCTGTGATACGGGAAGTTCAAATGTTTTGTTTTTTGTGTGTGTGTGTGTTTTTTTTTTTTTCCCTCCTTCCTTTTCTGGGAATCTGTAACAGTCTTATACACTCATCAATCAGCCTCCATCTCCTTCCCACAGCTCCTTAACACACACACAGAGACACATGCCAGAGCCATCACGATGTGGAGAACATCAGGGTTATCTCCTTCCATCACGACCAGAAGTGCTTAGTCATCATTCCTGTGGCTCAAAAAAAGAAAAAGAAGCCAGCTACGGTCCGTGAGAGCATGACAACACATGGATCAACCACAGGCTCAGCACCGGCCTGCTGCAAAGAGTGGAGAGGTTACGAAGGGGTCAGAGCCGGATCGCGGAGGTGATGCGCGGATAATGGGGCGCATCTGTTTGTGAAGGACTTGAACTTGGAAAAATAGTTAGGAGCCATTAATGATGGCACAGATGATGGACAGTAGATGCATTTAGCAACAGTGCAGAAGTACCTAAGCAAGCAATGCTGCGTTTGACTTAACTCAGAAATGGAAAGTTGGAGCTTGGAATTACGCTATTCTCCACACTCAAGCCACAAAGCGGGGACAGTGGCCACAGCGCTGTGATCGCCAGCTAGCGATAGCTTTCACTTTTTTAAAGTATTTACCCTCTCAGAAAAGCAAACTGTATGATCAGTTAGGGTTGTAGCCAACTATTGTGTCTGAACTACGGAAATCTCACCTAAAAGTAGAGATGGTGGAACTTTACTACTGAGTCATGAGCTTCAAATGCAGTACGGGTACCATGACAGGGTGTATACACTCACTGGCCACTTTATTAGGTACTAGTTAAAGGCTGGACCCCCTTTTGCCTTCAGAACTGCTTTAATTCTTCGTGCCACACTTTCAACAAGGTGTTGGAAACGTTCCTCAGAGATTCTGGTTGGTTATTTGAGTTCCTGTTGCCTTTCTATCATCTGGAACCAGTCTGCCCATTCTCCTCTGACCTCTCACATCAACAAGGCATTTTCATCCACACAACTGACCGCTCACTGGATATTTCCTCTTTTTCGGACCGTTCTCTGTAAACCCTAGAGATGGTTGTGTGTGAAAATCCCAGCAGATCAGCAGTTTCTGAAATACTCAGACCAGCCCGTCTGGCACCAACAACCACGCCACGTTCAAAGACCCTTAAATCCCCTTTCTTCCCCGTTCTGATGCTCGGCCTGCACTTCAGCAAGTCATCTTGACCACCTCTACACGCCTAAATGCACTGAGTTGCGGCCGTGTGATTGGCTGATTAGCTTTATTATTATTGTACCTAATAAAGTGGCCAGTGAGTTTACAATCTGAACAGATGTTTAGATTGGAATGATATTTTGTACCAATATTTAATGACGTATTTCTTGTACATTCAGAGCATATTGTGATATAACTAATCACAATAAAGGTAAAACGTCGTTATATTGAGCATCCAAGTTACAGACCTGAAAAAATAAAGAAAAAAACCCCAAAACAATAAAAACCAAAAATGCATAAAAAGAATTAAAGCAAATGTGTATGTTCCATTCCTTTATGTCCACTGTGCTGACTGAGCTTGTATCTGTGGCACCATGCAGCTTTACTCCTCTCACTCAGCCACGCTGCACTGACCTACATCATCCGCAGCACCAATTACACTCTCTCTCTCCCATTCTCTGTTCTTCAGCGACTGCTCCAGTTGGGGCCAGACGGCCTTGCTCTTCTGAAATCCATGAGTCAGAGCAGCAGTGCATGTCAGGACTCATTTGCAGCTCAGGCGTGTTTGAACCGCAGTGCCTCTGCCTATAGGCCTCCTTCCACTACTGTCTGAAGAGAAGTGGAGCTGAGCTAAAGCCCCCGGAGCTGCCACCTGACTGAGCAGATGTGTGGGACCCATCAGATTTGAGACTCCTTATGAGTCATAGTTTACAAGGAGCTGAGGAGGAGGATAAGAGCAGGTGTGACGAAGAGGGAAATATGACTGTAAAAAAAAAAAGAATTAAAAAATGCTCTGACAACTTTTTTTCTTCCTCTATCTCATGGGAAATGGCAGCGCCTTAGTGAAAAGACAAGGCAGAAGATGGGAGTCTGGTTGCTTATAATTCCATGTGTTTGTGTATGTACCTCCTCACAAAGACACTTCAGGTCAGCTAAAGCAACAGCGGGGGCAAAAAGCCTAACGATTTAAACACGCAGACATGGACTGAACTGCCTTAAAGTCATACAGGCCTGATGTTCTCAGGGCTGGTTGGACAGGCGAATCCAGCTGTTTCAAATCACATCAGAGTAATTGTGATACATATGAGGTCGCAGATCCGATACACATTCGTATTGTGGCCAGTCTAAAATGAGAATGCTTAGATGGGAGTTCCTCGGCGGATACACCGTTACAGCAGAGCTTCACCTGAGGTTAGTGCCAGCAAAGTCCGCAGGAAACACATCTGACCTTTTCTCGCCTCTGTCTTGCTCTAATAATGAACACATCTGAGAGCAAAGCAGCTCAGAGCAGATCACCTCCGCGATGAAGCCGTTCTGCTGATTAGTTTGTGTTCGTCGTGATGGACGTGGTTCATTCACGTGTCGTTATCGATTAGGATGCATGCCTGAAGGTCACGGAGGTTCTTTCACATTAATGACAAATTTGAGTATCATACCTACACTAATGTGAACCATCAAGCCAGAAAGAACTGATCTGAGCAGAAACTGGGAGTGAGGGAAACCTACGTGGAAGGAAGCTTCATCTTCATCTGAGCACTTTCGTTATCCATCCATCCTCCGTGATTACTGAAATGACAGAGACATCAGCTGGAATCCAGTTAAACTGCCCTGTGCTTAAAAGCCAGAACAACATTAAAGCCCTGGGCTGATGGAGGGGGTGCTGGGTCTGTGGGAAGCGGAAAGCGCGACGTGGTCCGGCAAAGATCTTCCCAATGTTATTACGTCCACCACCCATACTACTACTGCTGCAGTGGGCTGCTACCCTGAGTGGCTCACTCATGCAATACAAGTCAAAAGTCTGTAAACACAACCACTGTGTTGTTTTTTTTTTTTTTCTTCAACCTTTAGAAAAGAAGCTAAGACATCATGCATAAATCAGATGTGTCATATTTAAGATTCTTCCAGCTCTTATTTACGCTCTATCTTCTCAAGCATCTTCTGCTGCTAAAAACTGCTCTCCATTAAAACTACTACCTATTAGGGCTATAGTAGTACACTCAGCCCAAGGCTGGATTTGATTCACAATACAGGGTTCACAATCTGGTATTCTCACAATATCTTCCACAAAATCAGTGTCCGCCCTCCCAAAAGGCCGTGTCTGGCATGGCTGTGGCTAAAAAGGCTATTCTTCTGAACTGGAAATCAACTTCTCTACCATGTTTCAAACTGTGGCTGTCAGAGATGCTCCACAATCTACCAGCGGAACAGGTGCATGGTTCTGAACAAGGAGCACAGAGGCATTTTAACTTTTATTCTTGGAGCAACTAAAGTGACTTTGTCTCTTTTTTTCTTTTCTCATTTTTCCGGTTCTGTATTTTCTACAGCGGACAAGCTTACATGTAACATTTTACTGCACAATTTGTAGTTAGTTGCTACATTTTTTCCATATTTGGAAACAATAAAATGCATCACAATATAAAACGTGTCATAATATTTGCATGCGCCATATTATTTTTCCCCTGATATGTTAAATTCAGGAAATACACTTTAACTGTACATATAATAATTGTTGATTTTTTTTTTTAATTAACAAAAGCAAAGAATCTTAGAATTTCAAGCAATAAGCTCTTAGATCAATATGTCTTATGGAAGATTCTGAAAACGATGATGAAAAACGTGCATTCCAGACGGTTTGTCCAAACTGGTTATGTGCATTCAACCATCTACACGTAAAGCAAACATGTTCTTTGCTTTATTTTCTCATCCATTATCAAGGGTAGCAGGTGGTTAACATACGGCTCTATGGTGCTGTGAATGTGGGAGGGACTTGGCAGGTGGATCTAAAGGTGCCAGCGTTGTAGTCCAGTGAGCTGAGGTGAGGACAGACGGCTGCGTGTGAAGGTGAGGCGTGGGGGAAATGCTGGTTAGTTGGGAAAATGTGGCGGCAGTTCAAAGTCAAGGGTGGGGCATCATAGTTTATTTACAAGCCAGTCTCTCAGGCCAGGCAGGCACAGTTTAGAGAGGAAATGTAGTTCAAAGCAAGAAGACGGGGAGCGCACTGGAAACTGAATACATAGCACAATGGCTCTCCTTCGTGGAAGACTTTAGATTTTCTCACCTCTCACTCTTGATAGTGAGGAGCGTTATGTAATTTGACAGCGGTGTTACAGTGCATGGCAATGCTTTTACAGAGCAAGAGAAGAGCTGGCTACATAATGCACATCCTAAAAGTTAACCTGCATTCAAAATTGCACTCTGGACTTCATATTGCTGCTAACTTCCTACTCTCCCTCTCTTGTGTACTTCTATTTATTATCTATTTTAATAACAGCTCTTGGGTGTAAACTGGACCATGAGATCTTAATTTCGTTCCACCTCATGTACCATGTGATGCGAATGACAATAAAATCTCCTTGAATCCTTGAATCCTTGAAAATCTGGATCCTTTCATCGATATGTAAATGGAATCTGCCTGCCTCTAAAACTTCTTTGTGTGTCACTGTGCACTTGATGAATGAAATCTCACTTCAGGTACAGCAAGCATGCCCCTATTTCCATTGCATTACGCTCCCTCTTTCATTCATTATTGCAAGGCTAGGATTTCAGTAGTGCTCATTTAATAAGAAAGCTGCCAGCGCACCAGACTCCAGTCCTTTACCTCAAATAGAAAAATCATTTTCGTGCCAAAACAGAAGAGCGCAGCAGTGAATGAGTGCATGCATGCCTGTTGGGAGGCCAGTATAGACTGCCTGCGTGGAGGGGTATTAGTTGGGCGTTGAAACCTGTTGCGGAAACTTCCTCTGTCCACCACACTCACTCTCTCTTTAATCTCGCTGTGCGCATGAGAACACAACTGCACCGGGGGTGTTTCTGGAATGGAGGCAGCCTCACTTTGATCACAAATAGCAATCAAGCGACGACGGCCAGAGTCACAGCTACAAACACTGGGGATGCAGCACATGCTGATGTCAATCAAGCTGTTAAAAGAGTGAGAGATGGGGGGAAGAGAGGGAGAAAGAGAGAGAAAGGGACAGAGAGAGCTGGGTTTTGCTTTTTTGGTTTCGGAGAGTGGCGCAGACTGCGAGGGACAATTATTGCTGATGACAGATGCCTTTTTTTTTCAGAGCGTGTGAGAGAGATGGGTAAGCCTGCTAATCCAGTGAAAGAGAAAGTAGAAAAAGAAACAGAGAGAGGCAACAGACAAACACTGGGGAGGAGAGAGTGAAAGCTCTTAATCACTCCTCATGAGATCCTGCATTGTGAGAGCACTGTGGCATGGCCTGTGTCGTTACTTGTTATATAGCAGCTAATTGACAGGCCCAACAGTAGAGCTAGCTGGCCATGTTCCTGGTCCAGCCATTGTGCATGTTGCAAAAAATCCTGCACCACGACTCCTGCGGCCGTTTGCATGGAGCCTTTGAAGGTCCTCGTTTAGACAAAGCAGGACTTGCTATGCAAATAAGGCGATGTTGGTCGGCCAGTCCACCCTGCATAATGCAGATGAATCCTCCAAGCCTGCTGCAGACGGTGATAACTGTGGTTCAAGTTTACTGCGTGTCACACAGAATTACTCATTAAACCGAATAATAAAGCTCTTGAATTGAATTAGGCCACTAAAACGGTGGACATATTTTCTGTTTACTTGTGCTAATAAAAGCTGTGTTATCTTTACTCGTTGGCCTGCAAGTCTACAGCTTCACTATCGCACGCATACTTCATAGCAGCAGCCACATTCAGAGAGCGTGCTTAACAATTTCTAACACTGTCAGAACTTCTCGGGTGTTTTTTCACAAAAGTACTTAAACTGGCAAGTGATAATTCTGCCAAATACGTTTAGCCAAGACATGTTCGGTGTGACTGAGGATCAACAAATCAACAAATGAACAAAAATCAACAAACTACAAGCCTAAATCATCACATGCTTGTCTAAAATCCATGTCAGGTGGTTAAATGTGCATTAGGTGTTTTTTTCTTTCTGTAATAGTGGAAAAACGGGAAAATATGCAGAATATGACTTTAAAAAGTGTGTCTGGGACCCCCGGTTATCAGTAATGCTCCTCTTGGACCGCTATGCACAAATATACAAGTTGAACAGTTTGAATGGCTGATTTTACCACCTTCATAAAGATGGACACAACACGCAACTCTGCTCATCAATTACAATACTACTGTGATTCGGATGGGTACGGCAAATTTGCAGGTGAAGTTTATAACCTGTGGCTACAATGAAGTAGAACCACAGTCATGAGACGTCTGCTAAACGTCCACCTCAGAACAGGAAAACTTCACAAACACAGAGCTCACAATATAGGAGTTATGAACTAGTGGATATATTGGACAAAGAATGCTGGAGATGGAGCTGCCGGGTAGAAGGAGAAGAGGTAGACCTCAGAGAAGGTTTATGGATGTAGTGAAGGTGGACATGGAGATGGTTGGTGTGAAAGTAGAGGAGGCAGTGGATAGGGCAAGATGGAGGCAGATGATCCGCTGTGGCGACCCCTAAAGGGAGCAGCCGAAAGAAGAAGATGATAAGAGTTATGAACTGTTTAAAGCAACTCTAATGTTCAAGATGTTTCTCTGTTATACTGATGTTCAGGTCTTCAGCTTTAGTACCCGTAGATTTAGTACCTGAAGTCACTTCGTATCAATGTTTTTGATTAAACCCGGAACTTTCATTGGTCAATATTAAAAAAAACCTTTCAAATATGATACGCTTATTTTGACAATTTATGTTTTTTGTGGTTTTGGGTCTTTTTAAATGAGATTTGGGCCTGTTGGGTCAGTCATACAGGCTTGTGACACTGATTTATTAACTACAAAACTAACGACTCAGAAGCTGCTCGCTCAGCTTCCTGAGACCCATATATCAGGGAACAATCGGCGCTTAAGCGCCTCGGCAATCTACCAACATTACAGACAAAGCTCCGCCTCTACTCAGTGCTCTGGGACCTCACCACTTATAAATGAAGCCCTGTCCACAACTCTACATGCCAAATGTGTAATGAGACATGTAGCTTGCATCATGTTAACTGGTGTGTGTAAGCGTCCATAAATGGTAGCTACATTAGCATCGCTGCTCCAGCGCACAACTAAAGAACTTCAGACATCAAACATGCCTCGGCAGAGAATTGTGTAAATCCGCTTTCTGTTAAACTATCACTTTAAGCATCCTAAGAGCACCGGCTGTCACTCACAACGAAATAATTCTTTCATGATTTTGCCAATTTAGCCAGCTTTACCCTGGCAGACACTGTGGAGCGTATACCTTTCTTAATAGAGACTATACAGTAAGTGGGGTAAAGGCTATAGCTGTGATCTGCCGTCACCAGTGGAGTGCCAGGCAGAGCGAGACTCTCTTTAGACCTAAAATTGGGCAAGAAAAAAAGACAAACGTGTGGGCTGCGCAATTTGAAGGCGCATTTTGCGTCTTAAGAGGCTTTGTGGGAAATGTGAGCAATTAAAGCAAGGAGGAGAGCTGTGGTTCTCCTTTCTGGAGATTTAGGGCAGAGCTGCGGCGACTTCAGAAACAAACCCGGATTTAATCTACGGAAAAAAGAGGGGAAAGGGACATCTGATACGAGTCGGCACGCTGACAACAAATGTTTTGGGATTACTGCAGTCAAATGCGTTGTACTTTGATGTTGTTTTATTTTCCCCTTCCCTCTGTTTTTTTTTCCTCTTTCTTTTTTTTTTTTTGTTTCAGCCCTTCTGGCTTTCAAAATCCGCCTTTGAAGGGAGCAGTTTGGAAACAATGTCAGCCCGACACCGTCCAAAGACAAACGGGCTGACACGGATTCCCTGTTCCCCGCTATTCCTGCTCAAACACACACTTATCAGCGGCGTTTCTCACGCGCCTGGACTTTAATCAACAAGTCAGCCGTTAATTGGAGGCTCATTATCTGAGCGGTTAACACGCTGGCTCACAATAATGAGGACACTGAATGGTTTGTGCACTCAAATCACACACGCACACTCGAGTGTACTCTAAGGTAATTGGACGGCGCTCCCTGCTCGAGGCAGAGCCGAAGCAGGATAGCTGGACTCCATCAGACTGTTAATACGAGGCTGTGAGACCGGGTTTGAGAGTGTGTGTGGATCAGCTGCGGCTCCCAGCGAACACGCTCTCTTAATGAGAGAGGAGGAGAGCTTTCGTGAGCTATGAGGACCCACAGCTCACTCACGATGAGCCTACAGGGAGCCCCATCTAGAAATACTCCAAAAAGACAATGAATGCAAGAATGCAGGGAGAAGAATGTTAAAGAGATGACTGAGTTACACTGGTGTAAATAGTAGGATGGCTCTGCTTCCTGGTACAACACTTTTTTTTTTTTAATCATCTCTCACTCCTGACTAAGAGTGAAGATAGTTATGTAATTTGACAGTAGGATTACAGTACACTGAAACTGAATGGCAGTGCTGTAGGAGCTGGGTAAGTGGTATTTTGACCTGTGCTGGAGAAACAGGTGTCAAAAGGTGACGCATTGTCTTTAAACACAGTGTACACACCTTTAAACTTTCATAAAAAGTTGCCATTCTGTGTTTAGGGTGGAGAAGAAGATGTTATCCCATGGAAAGAATACAGATAGCTGACATGGAGCCTAAAAGACCGCTCAGTTAACCTCTGTAGGCACTGTTTACACTCTGAATGAATCTTTTACAGTCTGAGAATTGCTGCAGCAAATTCTCTACTTCTTTATTAAGCAAACTGCTTCTTTCATTCAAAGGTGACAGAACATCATTTTGCCACTGTTGGTTAATCACAACGCAATAAGTTTAATGTAACTTCGTCCCGAGCAGAGAAAGAAATCACAATGCCTGTAATCTGAGCTCGTCAAAGATTAATAATAAGTAATATTAATAATAAGTATCTGCAGTAGTAGTATCTCTAACTACATCTGCTGATGCTTGCATAAAGATGTGTCCAGAAGTATAAGCAATTGTATATGTGTGTGTGTGTGTGTGTGTGTGTGTGTGTGTGTGTGTGTGCGTGCGTATTCCCATTACAACTAATAGGAACAGCAGCGATTAATTTGCCCACGATGCAGTTCCGAGACTGAGATGAGGTTCACTGAGCAGAGATCTGGCAGCTCAGTCAGTGGTTTCCCCACACAGGATCTGACAACTAACTAGTGTGTTATCAAGGTTCCTGAGCATTGAAGGAATGTTCCCCTAACCAACAACCTCCGGTATTATTTTGTGATTGGGAGACGTATATTAGCTAAAACCACATATAAGCCTAGCTTGCAAATTAAGTTTGACTTTCTATTTCTGATACTGACCAATGAAAATTCCACTTTAACCTGTTACTAGTGTCCAGTCCACTGCCGGACTGAATGTATGAAAAACCAAGGACACCCCATAACATCACTGTAAATAAATACAAACTACAAAAAGTTACGAACGCCAGATTATCGGAGAGAAACTTTGAGTTTCACCCCAGTTTTGGCTTTTTTCTGTTCTGTAGTAACTACAGTTAGTCACCAGTCGCTAAAGTGAAATTCAAGGTTCAGCCCCCTGCAAATTTGTTGGGCCCACTCACAAAGTCAGTCCAAGCACTGCTACCAGTTAAAAGCCAGTGGTTGAGCTCAGTGTTATTAAACCCTTTAGAGGGATGAACGATCACCGCAGTGGCGGTGCGTCTGTGGGCGATAAACAGCGCTGGTGTTTTTATTACTGTTTACTGGTGTCTATTACTGTTTACTCTCTGCCCAAACAGGAGAAAGTAAAAGCTTCTCACATTATGGAATATGTTGAGCTGCTTGTGAAAAAAAATATTAGCTTGATTTTTCTTGATACGTCTTCATAGATTGTCATGTGATTATATTTAAAATGTAGATTGAGGAGCCGGATCCACTAAAACAGGAGCCGGATTCAATCTGGGAGGTTCCGGATCCGGATCGAGCGTCTTCAGAAACAAATTAAACCCTGAATAGCAACATTTTTTCTCCAGTGAAACAAAGTAAAAGTGTGAAGCTGAACCTGAAAATGAAAGTGCAGCTCAGTCAAAGTTTCGTTTGTACTACACTGTCAGCTTGAATTTGTCTACAAAAGTGCGATTAACCTAGAAATGCGAAGGGACGTCTAATGCTGGGGTGTCTGAAGCCGGCTTAGTCTTTATATACTTTATGCATGACTTTGACAAATACATTAAAACGTGAATAAATCTACCTACGGCACTGAAATAGTTTTTTTTGCCCAGTCCACTTAACTACGCTAACAAAAATGTTAATATTTTCACGTAAATCCATTTAACACCTCATGGTTTGAATATCCTTTATCAGGGGTCATCTTAGCAGTTTATATGGTACTGATTAATGTTTTTTTTTGACTTGTAACAATAGTAGAACCCTTTTTGCTACTACACTGGAACATTTTTAAAAGGGGTGTAAAAAGTGTGTTAGGTTAAGAGAAATTTTAGTCCAAACATTTACAGTGCTACTGGAAGAAATTCACCTTTATGAAATATCTAATATCCCGCATATTCCACAAAACACGTTCCCGACAAGTTTGCATCATCCAGTGAAGACCAAGGGGAGGACGAACACCAGGTTCTCTCATTCTTGCATGCTTGAGAGCTGAAATACGACAGTGTTTAAACAGCTGTTACCCTTAGTTGGCTAGCTAACCCAGCTGTTTACAGAAACTTTGGCTTTGAGAGACTCACGTTTGCTTGTCGTCATGGCTCGGGTAGCCTTGCAGAAAGTTCATCAGGAGGGTCTCGTTTGCAACCATCTAATAATATTACGTTTTATATTCTTGTCCCTTAATCCAGGGAAACTGACCACTTAAAATGCTGCTGGCTAACATGTTCTCTCACATCAACAAGGCATTTTCGTCCACACAACTGACGTTCCTCAGAGATTCTGGTTGGTTATTTGGGTTCCTGCTGCCTTTCTATCATCTGGAACCAGTCTGCCCATTCTCCTCTGACCTCTCACATCAACAAGGCATTTTCGTCCACACAACTGACCGCTCACTGGATGTTTCCTCTTTTTCGGACCGTTCTCTGTGAACCCTAGAGATGGTTGTGTGTGAAAATCCCAGCAGATCAGCAGTTTCTGAAATACTCAGACCAGCCCGTCTGGCACCAACAGCCACGCCACGTTCAAAGTCCCTTAAATCCCCTTTCTTCCCCGTTCTGATGCTCGGTCTGCACTTCAGCAAGTCGTCTTGACCACCTCTACAGGCCTAAATGCTTTGAGCTGCGGCCGTGAGATTGGCTGATTAGCTGTTTGTGTTAACAAGCAACTGAACAGGTGTACCTAATAAAGTGGCCGGTGAGTGTACATTAACCCACACTAGCTTATTACTGGCTACATATAAAAAAAAAAAAATCCAGAATCCACAATTCACTATTTTTTGTGCAATAGAAAGAAAAACATTGCTGCAAAAGAAGCAAAGGAATATTTCACACATTTTACTACATTAAAACGAATTACTGACCTAATTACCTTAACTCCTCCCTCTTTCATGCATTATTCAACATCACAACAACGTTCCCCTTTAGTATGAGAGCCTCCAGAAGGCTCTTATATCAGCAAGGAGACTTCAGCAGCCTTACCTCAAGGACAAAGGTCATTAGAGCGCCAATGCCAAAACAGAGGAGTTCAAAGTTAGGGGATCCAGTTCAAACCCATCGTAAAACTGACACACTCCACTCTGGCACCGTCTCCACTCTGACCTGCCTTTAACCTCCCCTCCCACTAAACAGAGCACAGCCATATCTTCCCCATTAAAGTCAGACTCAGACGTGCACTTGTAAGACAGGAAACTAATCATCCGTGCCTTGTTCTTTTCTGTCCTCACAGAAACGCTGTGTCATAGCATTTATCTGCACAACATTAACGCATCAGATTTACCCTTTTATCAATTTCTGCATTATTATATATACTACGTCAATACTATTATTTCAAAAACAACTGAAACACAAACCTGCGGTGTAAATATTCATTCATGTGGAAATGATGTACGTCTGAGGGGAGTAAATTCACTGCGTTTCCTTTTTTTTTAGTGTTTTCTTTTAAATATTTGCATAAATAAATGATTAAGATTTGGCTTGAAATGTGCAACACTGCACTTGCTAAATCAGAACTGATCACTGTGGTGGTGATGATAGGAACCAGACGTCTGAAGAGGTTGATGCCTTTAAAAGGTAAACCTATATGAAAGCATTATGAGACTTGCAGTACTAAGATCCATTATATCTATTATTATTATTATTATTATTAACAGCATTTGGCTGACGCTCTTATCCAGAGCGACTTACAATTTGATCATTTTACACAATTGGCCTGACTGCATGTCTTTTGGACTGTGGGAGGAAACCGGAGAACCCGGAGGAAACCCACGCAGACACGGGGAGAACATGCAAACTCCACACAGAGAGGACCCCGGTTACCCGGTCGGGGAATCGAACCCAGGCCCTCCTCGCTGTGAGGCGACAGCGCTACCCACCACGCCACCGTGCCGCCCATATCTGTGACATCATGACCCCATTCCTCTGGTTACCACTGTAAAGAAGTCCACCGTTTAAAGAAGCGTACCACTCTACCACTCTAAATGATTTGGTTTACATCTCGGGAATTGAATGGTGCAGAAATTTTGAAAAAGGAGTGAAATTCCCCTTTAAGGCAGGTTAGCAGTGTTGTGCTCGTGTCTTAACCTTGCTGGCTCGGTTTGCGTCACGGCTCAGTTGTCTTCTCTCCTCATCCCACCGTGTGTGTGTTTCCTGTAGCTGGCGCTCCAGAGCCTGCTGGGTCTTTTTGCTCTCCTCCTTGACTGAACACAATGCCGTCTGAAGCTCTGCCACTGCCTGGAAAACACAGACACACACACAGGAGGTAAAAAACAAGCTAGAAGTTCAAGCACTCAGACACTAAGCTAAGATTGGCTTGTAAGTGGGCCCACAGTTCAGTTCCTCAATCTAATGGCTATATAACTTACTCACTAGTATGCAAGTTGTATGTATATATATATATATGTGTGTGTGTGTGTGTGTGTGTGTGTGTGTGTGTGTATCATGGTACTACATAATTCATAAGAACCACTCAAAAGCAAGTCTTAAGATTAATAATAGAATAATAAGCTTAACAGGAGGAGGTTAGGGAACTGGCCCTGTGACTGGAAGGTCGTCCTTGAGCAAGACACCTAACCCCCAATTGCTCCCCGGGCACCGTGGACTAGGCTGCCCACTGCTCCGGGCAAGTGTGCTCACTGCCCCCTAGTGTGTGTGTCTCGGCATATTCACATATTTTAGTCATAGGGATGTTAAGTAACGTGTATAAACAGTGGGCTTGACATGAATGACAATGATCCTCTACTAAGCTACCCAAGTCACTTAAACACACCCTGTTTTTAATAAGTTTGAACTAGATAATCGGATATTTGGGGTTTTTTTTAGGGTTTGGATTTTTGTTTTATAACCGAGCATTACCTGCAGGATGGTAAGTTACATGCAGGACATCAAGTTACATGAAAGACCATAAAGTACATGCAAGCTACTGTAACGCAAATTGTACTTGACGAAAAAAGTATTATTTACTATTTAACTATTTAGCCATTATTAACATTACACATAAAAACTCATCAGATGTGTAGGTTCATTTTAGATACTGAATGAAATGCATTAAAATTGTAGACCGTGTGAGCCACAGCTCCCATCACCATCACGGTAAAGAAGTCGAAGTAGGTGAGTCAGCGTATCATTTTGCCTGAAAACCACTCTATGCAGATATTTCTGATCAATCAGTGGAATTCCCCGTATCAAGGGATTATGTCCAGGCACACATTTATGTCAAGTCATAGTACTGCCTGTGTACAGTCAGCTGATATGTATGATCCTCCAGAGCTTCAGTGACCTAAATAATCTCTGTTTTCAACATGTTTGAACTAATTTGTCCACTTAGAGTCCAGCTGACTAGCTGTGACTTTGAGGTTATTTGAGATATGGATCTAAAGCATTACATAAATTCCCATCTCTGTAACACATGCACAGGCACTGCAAGTGTGCTGCAAATATGAAATGGAAGATGAGTCCTGACAGTTATGCTAAACAGAGCTGGTGTTGGAGGCGTTCTGACAGGTAAACGTTCAAAAACACCCGTGTATACAAATCGCAGACAAAGTGGAGCTGAACATCCGCCCCCGACAGGCTTGGCTGCAGGGCTGTATCAGTTGAGAGATTTTTTGCTGATTAATTGCTGTACGCTTAATTGTAACTGCGATTTCATTGGCTTTCCTTGTTCACTGCGTGCTATAAGCTTCATAATAGTGTAATAACGCACATACATCCCATGAGAAAACACAGACCACTGAAATACGTATGTATGTATGTATATAAGCAGAACTTTCTCTCCAACTACTGTCACTGAAAAAATAGCCTCCTAAAATGTAGAACATGCACGATGGGCTTTGACTTTTAGATGCAGAAAATAAAAGGACATCTGAACTTTCCTCATAACTCACACCTTAAATTATGCAGCTCTGCATAAATTATGCAAATTTCCACAAATTAGATTAGAACTGGCTAATATGTTCAACTGCTTTGCATTGGCCAGTCTCTGGTGAATGTAAGTTATAGAAATAAGTGTTGTGAACCGCTCACAGCCGAAAAACTGTCAACCCCTGCACATCGATCTGACTCTAGAGTCATTCCAGAAGAATTATTTGCTTGTGAATCTCCATCACTGTTTCACAGTTGGCCATTTCACACAGTCTATTAACAGTCTAGAGCTACTGTCCTTTACTTACGTACTTAAGCACTTTTTTCGGATGAGATTATTTGTGATTACTATTGGTGTTTCTCAGTGATTTCAGTCCCGCCCTAATCCAACATATCTGCAATGCATCAGTGAAGATTCCGGTTGCTTTTACCAACAACATGACAAACCACAGAAATAACCCCAGGTTGTATTAATTAATAATATGTAATAACTGGCAATTATTCCATCATACCTTGTACAAAAGGAGTTTTGCAGTGTTTCTTAATTATAGAGACACTCAAAGAAACAGTGACGTGTATTCTCTGGGTCAAAAGTCAAGATGATAAGTATAATCCAATCTCTGAATAATAAAACATGGAAATGAAAGAAAAAGCCATGTATGCTGCAAAGCTGACAGTCGGCTGCAAATCCCCCAGCTAATAACACTGCTAACTGCACAGTGTAGTGGTAGATGCATAAATGTTTGGACGTGTTTTCTACGTGCGAGCAGCTGAATGCTTTCTTGTGTGATGGCGATGCTTAAATCGACTAGCCGCTCTCATCTCTGTAATTTATGCAGATTTTTGTTTTATCTCGTCATAAAAATGACTGACATATTGTTGCGAAATTACATTACCCTAAATTTCCTTCTATCTGTCTGTCTGTCTGTCTGTCTATCTATCTATATATCTATCTATCACGAATTCCATTTACCTCGTATGTCCAACATGGTCACGTCTGCCCCTTTTTCCCATGTGTTTTAAAATAAATGAATAAATAAAAAAACTATAAAAACAAAAACTTGTGGCACTGACTGAAAGTCCAGAGTTGAGAGAATTGCTCTTTTGACAGAACTGCTCTTTTATCGAGCAACAAGTGAGAAACAATTACAGGCATTTTAAGGCCATGTACACAATTAGGGATACAGGGAGGCTTAAAGTTTGTACTAAAGTTGCTTTTGCCTGTTTTCTTGCATTATTGCTGGTTAGCTGAATACATGATATAGACAATCGCTGGCCAGATGAACTCAATGAACTTGGTATGACTGTAATAGCTGGATTTTGTAAACTGGCCTGTACTCAATTATCCCCAAACTCCCATTTAAGCTCACTGGGTTGCGGAAATAAACACTGGCGGTGCACCACCAGTTGCAGTATAGCTTATTTACACAAGAGTTACTGCCGGCTTGCTAGTCGCTTAACTTTTGCTCTGTTAAACAGGTGCAAATGCTACAAACTTTAACACAGCTTGGAGTAGAGAATTTATTTGACAACGTTGGTCTCAAGCACTCAGGGTGGGTATGTAAATCACCTAGTGTTAATCGATTGACCATCAATGTGCCATCACTGTCTAGACTAGCTGGGAATGGCAGAGTGGGGCTGCTGTGTAGGAGTGGTGCTTCACATCTATAGCGTGGCATCAACGTCTTTGTTTCTTAGTAAGCCTGTGAACCTGCGGTAAGGCAGTGCAATGAAAGCTGTGTGTTTGAAACGCTCCAGTCAAAATTAACACTCTGTTTAGACTATAAGTGGAGGAAAGGCGAGAGCGGGCCAGCGCTGAGTGCTTCGGGCTAGACAGATAATTGTTTATTGTGCGTACACTTTCAGCAGGCACGATTTGACTGGAATCCATTCATTGTGTGGGAGTAGGGAGTGAAGACTTTGGAGTGGCCACAGAGGGAGAGATTAGGCTTATTTTGTCAGTGGGTGGACCACATGAAAGCAACAAACAGCCCATTATTACGGTAACATCAGTTCTCTTGGTAATAATTATTTCGCCATATAGATTCCTGCATCTAGTCTTTAGCCTGGAGGAGCACACTCATCCCCTCCTTTCTTGTTATTCCTGTATCTTTCCTCTGATATTTAGGCCCTTTTGACTGTAATTGCTTCGGCTCGCCTTCTGTAATTTTGTAGCCGCTGTTTAGGCTGGGAGTAAGCAGACTTCCCGCTGAAGCTGGATGAGTCGAGTTGTCACTCCGCAGCTTGGCGGATGCGTCTGTCCCACTGCAGGCTGGCTGGATCTTAGAGGAGATGCTAGGCTGAAAATAAGAGGCAGACTGATAAAACTGCTGTTTCCACTTAAGCCGAGGTTTACTCTACACAGCTTTTACCCCGATTTTAGCCCTGATGCTCAGTCGGGCCCAGCCTGTGGTGGCAGGGAGAGGCAACTGATGTGAGAGAAAGTCTGAGTAGTATGTGAGGGGTACCAACTGAGATGTTTTGTCTCCTGACTGAGTTTTAGACCAGTCACAGTACATCAATCAGTAAATCAAGTTTGATTTTTACCCCCCCCAACTCTACTCTGGATGTAATCTAGTAGTGTACACTGGTCAATTACTATAAAAAGTAAACAGAGAAAATAAACCAAAAAATGGTGATATAGTGAAACAAACTACTAAAGCCAATGGAAACTAAACAGAGACCCGAGCAAAAGTCCTACAATTCACGACCGCCATCAAATGAAACACTAGCTACACTTCAATATTAGCTTTTGTGCTGGGGACACTTTTCCTAATAGGTCTACTAGGCTTGAAACAACTGCCCAATCACCTGCCGAGGGTAAACCAATGTACTACGCCCATGTACTAATCTGACTACTGGAAAATAGGGATGTCTATAGAACTTGCAAGCACTGTATGTGTGAATGGCCAACGCTTGTAAGCTACAGCAGTCACTCGTAGTAAGGGGAAGGTGGTATATGTGAAACAGGTCTTCGAGGCTTTAGGCTCCAGTATCACCAACCCGAAACAAACTGGTGTCACTAAGGAACTTCACAAGCATATATTATGTGTATGTGTATTATTAAAGGGTCACGTGGGAATAAGCACTTCTGTTTTTAAACACTTTTCCATAATCAAAGCACAGATTGAAACGAATAACTAACCTAGTAAGTGGGGGCAGTCGTGGGCTTGAGGTCAGGGATCCAGCCTCGTGACCGGAAGGTCGCCGGTTCGATCCCCAGAGCCGACAGCACATGACTGAGGTGTCCTTGAGCAAGACGCCTAACCCCCAACTGCTCCCCGGGCGCTGCGGATTGGGCTGCCCACCGCTCCGGGCAAGTGTGCTCACTGCCCCCTAGTGTGTGTGCTCACTAGTGTGTATGTGGTGTTTCACTTCATGCATGGGTTAAATGCGGAGGTGGAATCCCCCCGTTGTGGGACTAATAAGGGTCTCAATCTTAATCTAAGTAACATCCACAGGCTGAAAAGATCAGGGGTTCAGGTCCCAGTCCAAGCAGAGAGTAACTGCCTAAGACTCTGCGATGTTCATATCACTGTGTGTTGCTCTGGAGAGGGAATATGTGTAACTGTTCACCATGACTTACGGCTGATTTACCAAAGTCATGCACATATCTGCTGATGTTGATAAATATATAAACATCTATAAAATATAGAATATAGGTTACAAATGCAGTAAAATAAATAAGACATTATAGCCCAGCGTCGCTTACATTTTCTGTTTTTCTTGTACACAACAAATACTTCATTAAAACACCGGCTTGAAACATCAGCGAAATCGAAACACTGGTCCAACGCCGTTACAGGCGTTTTTAACTGACCATTATTTGCCATACAAGTAACTGCAATTAACCATTTAAATGCTTTTTTGTACATTGAACTATTACAGTACAAGCCTGAAGTGGCCAAACTGGCTGATGAGCTGTGTCTTCTAGCTGTCGATACCTACAAGCTCCCAACTGAGAGAAAAAGCTCAAATTCAAATAAACAGATAATTCACATTTTATAACATCAGCACAACTTTGACTTTCATAAGACCCACGATGTGCTTAAATAAAGGTCTTGTCTGCTTTCTTTTCTTCTACTTACATGCGTTTGTTGAAAGACGCTCAATTCACCGTTTTTTATTCCAAAGCTAACAACTAAATTATTCATGCAACTACAATGATATTTCTTAAGGCAAATATCTGCCAATATACACCAGTATGACTCAGATACCATCGTACACCACTATTTCCAGGGTAAATATGCATTAAAATGGAAAGCTATTTCATTGGGCACAAGAATGTGCTAATTATCAGTCACTAGCAAAGCAGAAATGGCAAATGGATGCATCCATACTAAGCAGCTATAGTTACTTATAAGCTATACTTATAAATCTATATATACACAGCACTGGGCGAAAGTCTCAGGCACCCAAGACACATTTTCAAAATCTACATATGTGTAGTTTGTGTTTATTTGCTGAGAAAAGTGTTAATATTTGAATAAGCAAAATTAATCGACTATTAATTAATAATGATTTTAAATACACACATATATATATATATATATATATATATATATATATATATATATATATATATATATATAAATAGTGATGTTTTTGGATGTTTTCTGGATGTTGGTGTGTGTGTTGACCCATCTCCAAGCCTCTCCTCCTCGAGGAAGTCCAGTATTATATGTAGTTATAAAGCAGCTCCTGGTTTGACCAATCAGTGCTCAGTAAATTGAGCTCATGATGTCATTGATGATATTAACGAGTCTCTGTGGCGGCTGTGAAGGTGTCCAGGAAAAATATGGACCCAAGAAATTCTTGTTACTGTTTATTGTTTTTATGTTTATTTGAATTATGAATATATATATATAGTAATATGTGAAAGTTTTAGGCGTCTAAGCGAATGTTTAACCAGTTTCCCTCAGCAGTGAGTTTATCACAATATACATTAGAATAAAGTCGTATTCATAATTCAAATAAACAGAAAAACAATAAACAGTAACAAGAATTTCTTGGGTCCATATTTTTCCTGGACACCTTCACAGCCGCCACAGAGACTCGTTAATATCATCAATTACATCATGAGCTCAATTTATATATATATATATATATATATATATATAGCGCCCATGCTTCGTTGGTGTTAGTGACCTAGAACTGCAGAGGCAGCTGGGGGTTGTGACCGCTATCTTTTGTCGCCTCATCCAAGTCCTAATCGTTAGCTGGAAAGCTGCAAACACTGTTCAGGTCAAAGGTGGGTGGAGGAGGAGGCTTCTTCGCGAGAGTCTGAGGCAGCTGCGCTTGCCAGCTATCACTAATTAAAAGCCTCAGTGAAGTGAAAGCGTTTGCAGCCAAAGCTACGATGTCCTCTAGACTAATGTATAGCCTGGCTTATGTTTAATTGGGGTGAAACACCATCCAACACTTCTGGCTCTAGGCAAATTAGAAAGATGCCTCTCGATTAGTGGCATAGGTTAGCAGTGGGAAGTTGTTCAGAAGTTCAAAGGGCACTGCTTAGCACTCCACCTCAGGGGAACACAGAGCAACGAGCAACTGAGTTTAGAAGCTAAACAAATTCCAGGGCACGTTAGCAACAGATAACAACAACAGCAGGTATGCGAACCCTTTCTGATGCCTAGTGAGCAGGAGGTGCACTTAATCAGACCTTAACCAAAGCCTGCTTTCCGCCCAAAGCTGGAGTGGAGGGGGGAAAGACATGTTTGTTCAGCTTATGCCAATTTGGTGCCTTAAAAAAAGGAGGAGAGATTAATGACTTGCGGTTCTCTTGGCAGAAATGTAGCATTAGATATAAACAATGCGATGGGCAAGCGGCCGCGAGATCCTATGCGTACGCGCCCACACTTTCTTCTTTTTGAGCCGTTGTGTAACTTAATAGGCCGCTGTTTTCACACGACATCTGCTTGTCAACCTCACTTTGAACCCTGTGTGTTTTTTGTGGGGGGAGCTCCTGAAATGGAGTTGTGAAAAAGGACAAGAAAGGGTTTTGGATTTGGTAGTTAGGTAAATGAGGGGCAATTATGGCAGATGGAAATGCCACCGGAGTCCACAGCCTTACAGTGAGGGGAGCTTTCTTTTTGTTTTTGCTCCTATGAAACATAAACAGTGCGACAGCCACGGTGTTAGAGCCCCCAGTGTAATCTCACACGCCGGAGAGGAGTGAGTAGATCAGAGGGAGAGAGAGAGACGAAGATAGAGGACGGGGCCTACAGCTTGATTCATGAGCAAAAGACGAGAACCGGGGTTGTTGTTTTTTTTTTCTTCTTCTTTTCAGTTTGAACAGATTAAATCTAATGTTAACCACATGGCTGGGTGGGGGTGGTGGTGGTGGGGGTGGGGGGGGGTGGGGGGGGGGCCCTCCAATAACAGACATGTCAGCATGCAGGAATGAAAAGCAAAAAAATAGGGATCAATGCTCAGACGGCCCTGATGATTTTGTTTAAAAATAATGGTGCTTCCCATCACAGAGGGCAAGCGCATCGTTAACAGCTACAAAATCAAAGGCACACAGGTATTTTGGGTTTTGGGTTAACTACTACCTTCACACAGACGCAGCCTGGGATACAAACGATAATTCAGCAGAAATTAGGAGAAGAGGTCCAGTCAAAATGAATCAATGGACAACAAGAACGTGTTTTCCTGGACGTGTTTTTAGGATCATTTAACGGCAACAGCTAAAAGTAATTTTTAAAAAATTGACTGCAGAAAAAATCTACAGTCCACAGGCCGCTTAGTGAAAATTCTTCCATTTCTGATCAAAATCTGAAGTTTGTGTGCAAAGACCTGAAACCATCTCCAGTCCAAGAGAGCCCAACTGGCCTCGCTCTCTCTGGGTGGGTAGGATGGCCCCCTTTCTCCCCCCATCATTCAGCACGATGCTGGTCAGTGCAGGCGTCGGTTAGCTGACGTAACAGATCTGGAGGTCAGCGTCTCCTCCGAGAGCGTTCGGCCGTCCCGTGACGTTTCGTGAGCGGCAGGTTGAAAAGAAGCACTGGCTGGTTTCACAGGTCTCAGAGGAAGCCTGTGCTGCCTTCACCCTCCTAGCGTTGGTAGTATCGTGTGATTGGAGGAGCCCTAAGTAGCAGGTGGAACTGGAGACGACTAAATTGGGGAGAAAATTGGTCCAAAAAAAAAAAAAAAACCTCACAAATTTGGTTGAATTCAAACAGCGCCCAGTAATAGTGCAGAATCCTGAATATTTCTGCTTCAGCTCTGAATTTTTCCTCAAAATTGTAAAATGTTCTGTCTGTTTAATAATGCCATTGAAAAACTCCTCAATGTGATCTCAGACCTTTGGATCCCACTGTATTTGTGCTTTTTTAAACCTCTTCTCTCCAGCTGTTGGACATGCTGGTGGCACAGGTTTAGCTGCAAAGAGGAAAGGAGCTGTAGGCCATTTATGAACCAACACAGTCTAATCCTGTTTTTAAACCAAAAAAAAAAAAAAGATCTATGGTTTAATGAACAGCAAACTAATAAAAACAACAGCAAAGTGGAAAACTTCAGTGAAGCAACAACAAGTGGCCCAAAATTATTTGGAAAAAATGTGTTTATCTTAACTTCCCTCTAAGTTAAGAATGTGTTTTTGTTTCTTCTAAAAAGTCTTTGAGATTCGAGGTTTTCTTCAGTCACTGAAGAAGTCATGTATACACACACACACACACACACACACACACACACACACACACACACACACACACACACACACACACACACAGCTTGGTGGTACATGCAGCCACTGTTCACTCAATGGACTTTGAAAACATACATTGGCTGAAAATTGGAAGCAGCTATTAAATTAAATATTGACAGAAATGACAACTTTCATGTATAGGTTCCCGTAAATCCTGTGGTCACACACTGGAAACCTATTGAATTCTTAATAAATACATTCTGAAGAAGATTATTTTGTACCGTCATTTAGGGGGATTATAAAATGCAGAATTCTAACTGGAATAAATCGTTCAGGATCAAACGTGAGCAATAAGACAGAGGCAGTAAATCCTGAATGTAAAAAGGTTTAAAAAAGGCCGAGTGCACAACTTTATCAATTCACTTTAAACCAAAATAACTACAGTCGACAGAACTGCTGGTTTCAGTTAGTGAGGAGAGAATGAATCTAAATGAAATAGAACATTTCTGTGACTGTGATAACCTTTAATGGTTAAACGTTGATTAACTGTCTGTGTATTGTATAGGAACGGTGCCTGGAGGGGTGTACACACAAGCCTGTGTGTGTGTGTGTGTGTGTGAGACGGTGTGTAATTTTAGTCCAGAGGGGGAAAGGAGGGGAGGTTTTTTTTTTTTATAAACTTCCCTCAGAACATTTGTATATGCTTTTGAACAATACTTCAGGAGGTGGAAGAGACTGTTTACCTGTGCGGACTTGGCAAGCTTCTGACTGTAGTCCTTCTCAAGCTGCTTCAACCTGCTGTTGGTCTGCAGGGAGAGAGAAAAGAAGGGGTGGGGTGATGGAGGGACATAAAGTGAGAGAGAGAGAGATGCATGAAACCCGATCGGCTGGTAGGAAGTGCGCGCACAGACACTTTGCTGTGACCTCTGTGGCTGGCAGGCCCTGTGGATGGCTCCATGCCAACCGCGACGCCTCTCCACAGCAGCCAGAACAGCGCAGGGGTCGGCCTTTGATCGGCAGCCAAGTATTCATTTACTTAACCGGAAAGACAGACAGAGGGAGAGAGACAGAGACAGAGGATGAAACCAACTGCCAATTATCTGCAAAAACAAGAATGGCAGAAGAAAATATGACGTGGTTGGTCTATGTATGGATACAAAGCAAAAAAAAAACAAAACAAAGAGTCCACGAGAGCCGCTTTTAGGGTACGTTCTCACTGAGCCGGCGAAAGGACGAACCGACAAAGCCAGTGATGTCTGTTTTTTCCTTACATGCTATGACAAACTAACAAATGCTGCGAGAACACCAGCGGCAGGAGGCACTGAAGCGACCTAAATGGGTCTGACTGTGCTGAGCGGCACAGAACGAGAGCTGAAGTGGTATATGTGACTGAAAAACGAGCTCAAAAAGCAACCGATCCGCTCAGGACTGACTATGCCCTTCACTGATCAATGTAACGTTCCCGTTTTGCTGGGTACTGTATTTCAAGTAACATAACCTACAAAGCAGTGTGGAGTTTCTACATAGTCTGCCTCTAAGGTGAGGAACAGAACATCGCTGATGCTTTTAATACACATTACAGTGCATCTTGGCAATAATCGCACTTTTGCTTGTAATAATTCTCAGGATGAACGTAAACAAAAGCAGTGAGGAGTAACAGAAAGTTGTCGTTTCCAGAAAAGTAGTAAGGAGCAACACACCCGACTCACTGAATGGAGTTTGAGTGGTTTGCTGACGAAAGCGAAAGGGGCTGGAGTAATTTCACTGTGCAGAATTATTATTAAATATACCCTGAATACACAAAGTTTTACATTCTACATACATTTAACCTCAAGATGTGCAATTGTGACTGGGAGCCGGGACAAATAATTACTTGAATATATTTCTATAGGAACGTATAAGAATGTTTAAGCGTTAAAAGTTCCCTGATCAACCACTAAATGCTGTTTGGACTGACAAATCTATAAGTAAAGCCATTTATTTTTATTTCTAAACAGCAATGAAGAATGCATTAGAAAACTGCTTATGTCTGCAAACAGAGGGCACACTGGCAGCCGAAACACTGCGCTTGGGTGTTACGTTATCATCAAACTTAAATAAAACCACCTTAAACTACTATTTCAGCTGGCAGATGAACTATGTTTCTTAACAGACCTAGAAATCGGATTAAAGCCTACTGTGCCCAGACACTGAAGGTCTGCACTCATGTGGGATTCCCGCTGGACCCGAGGGACCCACCACAATATCTTGTGGCGCTGGACTAATTTTCAGTGTACAACAAATGACAGCGGACAAATTATTCTGATTTTACGAAATCTTGTGGGACTGGAGCTTTTCTACCACACACTGGAAGACTAGAGCTGAAGGCTGCTCCTCCGGCACAAACCAGCCCACCACAGCCACAATCAGCTGTGATCAATAGTCTCGGAATCTGAATTCAGAGTAAATTTACATTTGAAAAATAGATCGTCCAAAACACCAGCACGTGACTCATAACACCGAACGCCTGCTAGTTACAGTCTAATGTCTGCACCTCATCGCTGCCTAGTGTACGTGAGACGTGTTATGCCTTACAGGCCTGGCAGGGCGTGTGCTGCACTGGAGCCGGGCTGAAGGTTGAGCAGTCAGGTGTTAGTGGATGCTCTGCTGTCAGAGCTGTTTTCCGGCGCCCTCTGCTAAAGCACTGACAGACAATGCCAGCCGCAGGCATGAACACCTGAGCCACCCTTCAAGCCTACACACAGACTCAAACACATGCGAGTCGCCAAACACTGACAGCCACCAGCAGAGCCCAGCCCAGCCAAGTCTGCCCCTCTGCTTCACTCCTTTTCTCTTCCTCCACCTCTTTTTCAGTCAATGTTCGTCTGTCTCTCGGGGCCTTTCCACCTGATGAGAGTGAAAATAAAGCAAAGGGGCAGCGGAGGAGGGGGAGGGAAAAAATAAATAAATAAAAAATACACAGGACGGACATTCTCCGTAGCCTGTTGGCTGTGTGTTGCTATAGAGACGGCACCAGCTTGCCAGCCTTTTCATTAAGCGTGCTGCTGGCTAAATGAGCAAATGTATGTTAACTGAGAAGCTTTGCTCATATTATCTGTAAAGAAATGAGCAATAAGCGCCGCCTGGATCACTTTAGGTCCAAGCCAGCAACTTCATTTTGGCCATGTGTTCGGAAAGAGAGGCATGTGAGGCACTGTATTGAATATGTGGCTGCAGTAGCAGACTCCACGTAAATAAGAGCTCCTATGTCTGAAAGTATGTGAGAAGAAATATATCAGGACAAACAAAACAGGCTCTACACCCTCAACAGTCCACATCTACGTTTGTAAGCGTTTGTGTGTCTTTCCTCAGCTGAGTACCTGCGCCCTGTCAAAGGCATTCCTCTGCTTGAGACGCTTTGAGGCACTATCAAAAGCTGCAATCACTTAATAATCCTGCTGAGGCGGCGCACGCGGCCTTTTGAAGTGTGCAGAGGAGAACACTGGTTAGTGTATTTGAAGGCAAGACCATGTGCCGCTTCCCAAAACTTAATTAACAACCTGGTGCTGGAGCGCAGTCAGCCACTGGGGCAGCCTTTCTGACGAGGGGGGACTGGAGGAAGAAATAATAAGAACAATAATAATAAATAAGTAAATAAATAAATAAAACACCCACACAAACCAAGAGGCAAACGGATGCATGCAAGTCACAAACAGTCACGCATATGGAAGCATAACGGGTATTTTCCCCACCCCTTGCAAACCACAAGACTATTGATTATTGGCTTTGTAATAAGTCTGAGTTTGCCTGGCAAGTTTTTCCTGCTTATTTGAGTAGGTGTATGTTTGTGCTTACATTAGGGGAAGTTTTTGGGGCTTTTTCTTAAGGAATCTGGGTTGTGTCCTATTGCTCGGAGAGGAGGAAGAAGGCTGTTCCGTAAACAAGACTTTAAAAGCTTCAGGCATCCAAACTGCCTTCGGTTTTATTAGTTCCTCGTGTTGAGAAAAGACGGCATGTTACAGACTTGAAAGCACTTGAATAAAGACATTTCTTCCATATGGACAGAAAAGAAAAACATAACTGTTCCTAATGCAGCACTGTGCAATAGCCGGAGACCAGCCCTCATGTATTCAATGGACAATAAGTACGAGTTGTGAGGAGACTAGACACAAAGGAACTCAAAGTCAAGGAAGTGAGAGAACAGGAACTTCCAAAACGTTATAGTTCACATCTATAAAGATACAGAGGTATCTTTACCTGTAAGAGAGAGAAAATCAATCTCCACTTCAGATCTGAAAGAATCCACGGGTGTTTGTGTTCATCCTTCCACTGCGAGGAGGCAACTCAACACTCGGAGTCTGTAAAGATGTGGAGCTGTTTAGAAGCTTTTACTGAGGAAAGAAAATGGACTGGCCACCAGTCACTGAATGCGATTGGGATTACTTGGATTGTAAGAATCAGGATCAACTTCTCAGACTGAGCTTTGGAGGTGCAGAATTCTTTAATAATAATAATAATAATAATAATAACAACAAAAAAATAAAAATTAAAAATAAAAATCTGACGCAAAAAATTGTACTCAATGGTCATTTTGTACATTAGTAAAAGAATGCGACGTCAAATAAAATCAAATTAATCAAGTCAAATTTATTTGTGGCGCTTTTTACAGCTGATGTCACAAAGCAGCTCCACAGAATTGCAGAAAAGACAGAGTTTTAACATGAATGTAAAGCCCCCAGGTGAGCAAGCCAGGGGCGCCAGCGGCAAGGAGAACCTCCCTCAGAGCTGAGGAAGAAACCTTGGGAGGAACCAGGCTCACCAGGGGGGACCCGTCCTCCTCTGGTCAGACTACCTACAGAGTTATTATACTACTAATATTAATAGCAGTAGTGTTAGTAGTAGGTGGGAGTCTATGAGAACAGTGTAGGGTGGGCATCTAGTCCAGGGCAGGTGGTGGTAGCTGGGGCGTGGGCAGCTGGTCTGAAGTGGGCAGCAGGAGAGCTCGACAGTCAGTCATCCATCAGTGTCCGGCCGGACATGTAAACATGCCATTGTTTAAAACATAAAGAAACAATCCCCAATCAAATGTTTGTTCTCATAAGGAAGTGGGTTTAACTATAAAGCTGCGGAACTTTATTTTACACTATGAGCCTTCCAGGTAACCTAATAAACCAGCTCATTGTAAATGCCGCTCACGATGGACTAGCAAATATTTGCGTAGTCTATGGCTCTCAGATAAATGAGCGGGGTTGCAGGACATACGCAGTGCAGCACATACGTGCTGGTGGATTCAGTGGGTGAGCAAACAGAAGAGGCGGGACTCGAGGCGTGAAAAGCTATTTGTTTAGTTATTGTCTATTATTCGCACGCATTTCTGTTTGTACCATAACTGCCTCATCAGTAGTTCTGTCACTCGTGACTTTTGCCAAGTCTCTTGCTCTGCTCTGCTCTATTTCCCATGCATAGCAGCGCTGTAATGGAAAAGTGACAGCCTTCACGTTCTGACGTCATCGTGGATGAGACGTGACCGCGCTGAAGAGGTTTGGATATCTGTGGATAGCTGTGCTCCTGTGTTATGGTTTGATGTAGTGTACAGTCAGGGTTCCAACACTGAGGAGGAATTCCAGCAATTTAACATTTATTTATAATTAAATGGTTAAGATGTTAGTAAAGTCTGCCCTGCGATGGACTGGCGACCTGTCCAGGGTGCGTCTTGCCTTTCCCCCGGTGGCAGCTGGAATGGGTTCCGGCGCCCCCCGCGACCCAGAAGGAGAAGCGGCTTAGATGGTGTATATGTGTGTGTGTGTGTGTGTGTGTGTGTGTGTGTTAATAAAGTCATTCTGGGTGGTTTGACACAAAATGCTTAGTCCTAAAGAAACCTACCAAGTTAGACTTGCTGGTGGTGACTGGAACCAGATGTCTGAAGTGTTAAATGTCTGTTAATGCTGCATGAAATAGTAAAGAATATGCAACCTGATGTCCAAGATATACATATTACTCTTTACAACAGCTCTGAGATACATGCAGGACATTGTCTGTCAAAACAGTACAGAAAGAAACTCAGAAGACACATTGGTTCACTGGTGGTTACAGAAAGCAAATACAACTAAAACAAGCTTTCACATTAAACCACTATGAGTAACTTTATTTACATACCAACAATTGAATTTAGTGCAAAAAAAAAAAAGAGGAAAATTCTTGAATTTGCCTTTAAATGAATGTTGGCCCAACTTCTGCATCAGTGTTAAAGAGAGCCATGTCCTGGTGGCCAGTCAGAGGGACATAACTCTTCTCTTATCCCCAGTAAAGTCCATCAGCAAGACACGTTCTATGGCAATATACGTCCATAGACATAAAAATAGACAAAGCTACGAATCCAGGCTGTGAGATGGCCACTACTACCGGTTTCAGGTTTGTGTTCTAGTTTTGCCCATTTGTATGAATAACAACGTCAGACGAAATAAGCAGCTCTATGAGATCATCTAACAACTTAAAGTGGTTTAGAGCAAGTGTGTGATTTGGGCATGGGGTTCATTTCCGAAGTTTTGTTTTGCACTAAAGCTACAAAGTCAGTTCTAGTCCATTTTGTCCACTATTATGACATACAGGGTCAGAAACCAGCCAATTAATTTGCAGCTTAAAGTGGAATTTTTATTTTTATTTTTCCAAACATCTATGCAGTTCAACCACTGTGATGAATGAAACGTCATAGAGAGTGGTTTGGAAATTTACAAGAAATGTACCACCCTTCTTTATAATGGCAGTGATAGTGTAGTGGTTAACACCTCTGCTTTCTACACTGTAGACTGGGGTTCAATCCCCCACCTGGGCAAACACCCTACACTATACCAATAAGAGTCCTTGGGCAAGACTCCTAACACTGCCTTGGCCTCCCTGTGTAAAATGACCAAATTGTAAGTCGCTCTGGATAAGAGTGTCAGCCAAATGCCGTAAATGTAAAATGATATGAAAAATGTCTAATATAACCATAATGCAAATATATTCATTTTATTCACCATACAAAATGACCAGTGAAGGTACACGTCTTATAATTTGATTTATAGTAGCGAATCTGAAAAAGTTTCTGTGAAGTAGGCTTTATCAGTTTGTCTAGACTGGCCACTCCCAGTCTTCCATGTGCTTGTGTTTACCTCCCAGTCTTGTCCATGTGCTTTTTGTTTTGATTCTTCACTGTCCTGCCCCCTTGTTTCGTGACTCCGCCCTTGATCGTTTCCACCTGTGTTGTCCACCTGTGTATGGTTACCCTTGTTGTGTCCCTGTATTTAAGTTTCTCACTGGTCTTTGATGTTTGATGTATGGTTTGAATTGTTTTGTTTGGTGTTTCTTCTGGCCCCATTGTTTGTTTAACCTGTTTTCATTATGTCTGTCCCTCCCGCTCTCTGTGTTGGCTCTCTGACCCTGGACCATTTTTTGACCCTGATTTTGGATTTGCCCCCAATAAATCTCGCATTTCTCCACATATGCATCCGCCTCCTCATCACTCCAAGTTACAGTATAAAACTCTTCAGCCATCTGGTTCCTATTACCACCACTGTAAACAATTCTGTCTTGACAAAATTCTCTAGAATGGAGTTTCACAATAATTTTGTTAATTTAATTTTTTAAGTTTTTCAAATTATTTATTTAATTCAATACTTAATAATGCTGAAATAACAGAAAAAAATGTAGAATTCATATTTGAATAACTTGACATGTTTGAGGGACGAGTGTGCGATTATATCTGTATGTATGTATGTTTGGTTGATGCTAATTGCTGACACATATATTTCCATTACTTGTAGTTCGTGGTCATTCAGCCCCACGGCTCCAGTGTAAATCTAATCAAACAAAAGCCAGACATCAAATGTAAACATACAATTATATTAAATAACCCTCACTATTGTTTTAAAGCCAACAAACTCACTTCAGTTCTCAACGCTCCTCTACAAGCCTGAATGCACTGCCCTAGCAAACGAAGCTGATCCTGTCTTCAGAGTCATATTTGGTTAACGTTGTTCAATTCATATCGGATTCATAAGCCTCTCAGACAGCACAGCTGGGTCAGGACCTGTCACACGTCTATCAGTGACAGAGCTGGGCCACAATCGCAGCTGCTAGAGGGCTTAGGCCAAAACGCTTGCTTTAGTGGCCTTAAGGAGCCTGGACCTCCCGCTCACCATGCCGCTTGATGACCTCTAGGGCAGAGTTGCAGCCTGGGTCGGCACTACAAAGCCAAGATTAGAGAATCAATAAGAGATGAAGGCAAAGAGACCCGCTGTCCTGAAAGAGCCTTTTATCTGCCTAACAACCCCGCAGTGGTCATCACCATCTGGTGGCGTGATTATAGCTTGTTGATGAGTGCTGAGCTTATTTCACCTTTCTAGTCTGAGGGTAAAAAGAAGAAGCAGCAGGTGTAACTCATACTTGGTCTTTAGGTGACATTCTGAGCCAGAAACACACACAAACAGCCATGCATATGGAAGCATAACTTAAACGCCCCCCCCCAACCGAATAACCAACACAGGATCAGTGATTAGGGGCCTTGTATTAAGTGTAAGAATGTCTGGCAGGCTGTTCCTGCCTCTTTACCCAATGCAGTCAATTAGTTAGGAAAAGTTCGACTTCTTAGTTTTCCTGTAGAGCAGCAAGGCTCTACCTCTACCTCTTACCTCTAGCCACCAGGTAATAGAATTGTACACTCCATCAAATACCACAGTGCTACCAAATGCCTAAATCAACACACATTTGCCACAACCTGAACTGAGTCAATAATTAATCTGTAAATAAATCATGCGGTTTCTGATGCTGTATGACATATTACTGTCATTAAAATGGAAAAAAGCACACATCACTGTTAAAAACAGCAGCGGTAGTCAGACTGAAGCATTCACACACCAAACATCTTGACTCATCGACTTGATTTTGCACAATAGAAAAACTACAGAAAAATCGTATTTGTTCATTTTGTGCAACACCATCAAGTCTTTGGTCCACTTCTAAACGAGCCCTGGTGCGGTTCATTTGAAGTGTAACAGCAAAGTTGTCCAAAGACGTCTAAATGGATCAAACACATAATGAACCATCCGCTCCTCTCTGTACTTCTGTTTTGATACGTGCAACAGCCTGATTTCTGATGCTGTTTAAACTGTGCCTGTGCTTTATCATCTCTGCATGAGCTTTAAATTATAGAACGGACGGTTTGGGTCTTAAAGTGAGGCTGAGCAATGTCTGAAACCATTTTAAATTACACATCAGACTAAACAGCCATTATATCACATATTAATGTGCTAAGCTATCAGCATTTTATAAAAGCAGCAAGTCACTTGAGATCGTGTGTGACATGATGTGTGACGCCTTGCTTGGGCTGGTAGGAAGACCGTGGTAAAGCTGCACACTCTACACAAAATCTACTACAACTGAGAACACTGACGTAGGCGAACTGAAAGAGAACCTAGTTTCTGGTATGGTGTCCAGAAACTACATGCCGCAGTCAGAGGGACGTATCAGAATGAATAATATAACCATTAGTTCCAAAAGCACTGTGGGGGAGGTCTCAGAAGAAACGACGCGGTGATTAGGCCAATCACAATCAGAAGATCTCAGAACAGAAAACAATATGTTGACTAGAACCCATCAGAAAGGCTTAATGAAGCACACTTCATGTTTCAATGACATGAAACACAACCAAACAAGACATTAAACCCACAAGATCAGCTTCAGACAGTTCATTCTCGTCACCTAGGATATTTGCAAAATGCACAATGTTGTGCAAAAAAAGCAGCTAAGCACAATGTTTAATTTATACCAGTAATAAGGCTGCTAATAAAAATACCTTAGAAAAGATGCAAATAAATGTACACTCACTGGCCACTTTATTAGGTAAGTAAAAGGCTGGACCCCCTTTCGCCTTCAGAACTGCCTTAATTCTTCAAGGCAGACTTTCAACAAGGTGTTGGAAACGTTCCTCAGAGATTCTGGTTGGTTATTTGAGTTCCTGTTGCCTTTCTATCATCTGGAACCAGTCTGCCCGTTCTCCTCTGACCTCTCACATCAACGAGGCATTTTCGTCCACACAACTGACCGCTCACTGGACATTTCCTCTTTTTCGGACCGTTCTCTGTAAACCCTAGAGATGGTTGTGTGTGAAAATCCCAGCAGATCAGCAGTTTCTGAAATACTCAGACCAGCCCGTCTGGCACCAACAACCACGCCACGTTCAAAGCCCCTTAAATCCCCTTTCTTCCTCGTTCTGATGCTCGGTCTGCACTTCAGCAAGTCGTCTTGACCACCTCTACACACCTACATGCAGTGAGCTGCGGCCGTGTGATTGGCTGATTAGCTATTTGTGTTAACAAGCAACTGTACCTAATAAAGTGGCCGATGAGCGTATGTACAGTAAAAAAACTAAAATTAGCTATTTTGCGAAAAATAAATGATATTTTGTGAACTAGTTTGAGGAACTAGGTTTGGCTCTACACTGTTATAAACAAAGATCTTTATCAAGGTACAACAGTGGAGGTCCAACTGTGCACCTTAAATAGGTTTTCCCAGGTGAGAAGTTCATATTTGTACCTTTTCATAAGCGCATGTTTTAAAACAAAACAATAAAATCAACCTGTAATAACTGGAAATAACTTTGCTGCCACAAGAAAAGATTTGGAAATGATTAAACAAACACACATATATATATCTAAACTCAATGCCTATTGTATTAATGTTATGTCCAAGTTTTTACTGCATGTTAAATTCTGCCCCATCTCTTACGACATCATGTGCTTCAATATCAAATGATATCAATCCAGAAAATGCTATACATTTTACTACTTTGGTCCAGACCAACAAAATCAAACTACACATATAAATGCAGCCTAACGCTGCACCAAGTTCCTTCTATGACTGTTTGGATGCGTTTCTGGTCATCTGGATCTTCACCACGGGGTTGTAGAAGGTGAGCTGTTCTGCAGGAGCATGAAGGCAGAATAACGAGCAATCTCTGTGTGAGCCCAAAGAGTCTCTGAGGCTGACAATGATGTTCCACACACTCCCCTCGAAACAGCTCCATACTGCCAGTCTGTGGCAGTATATCTCTGTGTCACACACACACACACACACACACACGTACACAGTCACATCCATAAATAACCCAGCCACAGTCAGGGAATAAAAAACGACAGGGTGGGCGGGGGGGCAGCCCAAACTTTCATCTCCGCACAAGAAAGAGAAATAGAATCACCACATCCATCCACATGCCTGGCTGGTCTAAATCTGATTTTCTGCTATTAAGCCCCATTTCCCTCCCTCAATCTGCCACTCAGAGGTGATAGCGACGCGTCTTTGATCATTTTCTCCCCCCACCCCACTGTTTTGCTTGCCGTAATCCATGACCAAAAATAATGGGATTTGGTGTATCTCCAAATGGCAGAGAAACCAGTTGACAGAAATTAATAAGTTTGCAAGAAAAAAAAAAAAAAAAGAGGGAGAGAGAGCGAGAGAGAGACAAACGACGTCAAACAACCTCCCCTAAAACCAACATGTGGAAGAGGAAGAAGAAGAAACAAAACCGCAGAACTCCCTGAGTGAAATGTACTAGTGATGCACAAAAAAAAAAAAAAAAAGTCCAAACTTTGGGCAGAATGACAGCTGACAAGGCCGCCATGGGAGAGCGACGCTCATTGCTGTGCGTCTCAGGTTTGAAAGGAGCGCGTGTTTACAGCATTTCTCTCCGTTGGCATCAGCCATGTCTGAAGAGTTGCTTCAGTCTAATCCCTACTGTCACAACTGAATCGAAAGCCTGTACAGGTGCCACATCCTTGTTAGTCAACAGGTGCGTGTGGTGGAGTATTAAAGTTGTATTCACACCCTTTTTTTGCATTTTGGTGCCAGGTACCTTAAACCGGAGTGAAAATAACATGGAAGGAGCTCTGTGCCTAAAGATGGTCTTGAAGCATCTGCATGGGAGAACTGTCACGAGCCAAAACCACAGCGCGTGATGTTCGTGAACACAGACGCGTCAGCCTGGACGAAGCACTTTTGGTCCTATTTGTCCACAGCGTCTGAAAACTGTTTTGTATTGAAATGCACCTGGAAAAAAGCACTGCTCACCGGAGGCGGTGATACGCTGGCGGGAGTCCGATCTGAATTGAAGCGTAGACATGCAATCCATGTCTAGCATTCAGCTATTTTTCCCTACCCTGTTGTTAATATGCAAGCTATATCTGTAAAGTTGTTCAGTAGCATGCGTAGAAATTATGCAAGAAAGCTGGTACTGGAACGATGCAGCCATGAGCTCAGAAACATGGGGTGCTGACATGCGACAGTAAGTTATCTTACCACAGCAGGACCGGGCGAAAGGGAAAATGGGGAAAACTTCAAAGAGAAGGAAAAAAAAACAACAACCAGGGAGAGGTTTCAAATGGTAGATCACCTACTGGTATTGGGTGACAGGGACAGATGCTTTGGCTAGTCAGCCTGCAAATCAAGACAGCTTGAGGCCATTAGTGGGCAACCTGGACTTGGGACTCTCTGCTATGACAACTCTTCCCTTACCAGTCAGTTGCAAAGGCTTCTGAGCAGAGATCAGGCATTGGCAACAAAGCCACGCAGGTATAGGCATCTGGCAAGGCTTCCCGAGCCACATATGCTCAGAAGCACTTCCGTTCCATAATGGGGAGGTGAGGCTGTATAGGGTTGCCATTTGCCTCCCACACTGTTTATAATGTTGGTGTGACATAAACTATGGCACCATCTCTTCTGTCACTTGGGCTTTGCATTTTACTCTTCAAGATACTGCCACCCTGTTTCAGCTCTTCTGCACTGCTATCTTTTCTCTCTCCTTTTGCCCTTTCTCTCTGTTGCTCGGAGTAAACTTAAAAAACCTGCACCCATTGTGTGGCGCTCACCTTGTTACCATGGTGATCTTGTAGCGAGACAGGAAAAGAGTGCGTAGCTGGTAGCGAGCATATATAGCAGCCTGGCGATGTAACCAAACCTCAGGGGGGTGGTGGTGGTGGGTAGGGGGTAGACACAAGTAAGGAAAGGATCCCATTTGAGCCTATTTTCCAAACAGAGGCATACGGGGACTGCTTTAAGTGAAAATGAAGGGCTCATATGGTGGGCAGATTGAAGCAATTCTCCAGGAGCAGCACAGGTCTGTCCTCTGATGTCAGGCCCTCGCCACCGCCTTAGTGGGTTAGGATGAGGTGGAGGGAGAAGGGGGCTTTCTTTGAAGAGGAGAGAGAGTGGATGTGCATTTCATGATTTTTTTTTTTGGGGGGGGGGGGGGGGGGGAGATTCCCTTGGGGCCCTTGGCTGTGGGGCAAAAAAAGGGTGATGAGGGAATAGTCACTGGCCATATGAGAACCAGTCACCAGTGGTGCTGCACTCTGATGTGGCACATAGCCCTCTGAAGTCGGGCATCACAAGGCAAGACTATAAATAAATAAAAAAATAAATCACCATTCTCTGAATGGAACCCAGAAAGTCAGCAAAACTGCTCTTCTGCTTTCACATTGGTTTCTTTTGGCCAAGACAAGAGTGGCTGAAAGTTTAGACCTGAGAAGTAGGGTTAACTGCCCCCATGCCTGTAAACACAGCAAGTATAGCACAAAAAATGTCTTATATCTACAGATGTTCAGCCAACAACTTTACAGTCAGGGTACAGATTTCATAAAGGTTGGCTATCACCAACAGTGCCTTCCTGCCCATGGTGCACTATACTGCCAAAAGTATTCGGTCATCTGAGGCAAAGAGTTCTGTGCTCAACTCTGCTCCTTTTCTCTCTGTATCTACAGTGACTTTGTCTCTAGCAGTACCAGAGCACCGGACCGTCTTTCTCTCTAACCTACTGGCAACTAGCAAAGATACTTTCTCTAGACAGACAAAGCTCTTCTTGTAAGTCGCTCTGGATAAGAGCGTCTGCTAAACGCTGGAAATGGAAATGTCTCTCCCTATTTCTGACAAACCCTGATGTCAACTGATTTACTGTTTTCAGTGAGTTTCTCTTCATATTTGTAATCTGTGATAATTACCCGCACCTAAACTTATAAAGTACTAAGAAATATTTTACAGGCCACTTTAGCTGCCACTACACCCCAAAATAACCTGCACATGTAGCGCCATCAGATCAAATGCACTCCACGAGATCAGAGACGTCCTCCTTTAGAGAGAGGGTAAATGCTGCAGTTACCCGCATTCTAATTCACTCTCTCTCCAGGCCCGTGGTGTTAACAAGAGGGTTGAGTCGATTGACTATGTGGGTGTGTGGGAAGATGAATAGGGCTCAACAGGAATGGTGAGTCCACTGAAAAAGCGGCTCTTTCAACAGTGATTCATTACATACGCGGCTGTTTTTTCAACAAGGCCACTCCGTAGCAGATGCCCACATGTTGTAGAATAAACTAGCTTGAGGCAGGGCTTTGCTTTTTGACATGAGAGTTGAATTATTTAAAATGATCTCGCTGGAGCCCGCCTGTGTGCCAAACTGCAGGATTCAATATTAGCTATTAGTCAGTTGGGACCAGATTATATCTTTGACTCAGAACCCAGACACGTCAACTACTTTTTTCCCCCCCAACTCATTTCGAAGCAATTGTAGTGACAGCTTTTGTGGGTAGTTTAGTGCCATATGTCTTGCTAAGACAATGCATATGATTACTTCAAGATTATCTTTCAATCAGCACCAAAACACAGCTGAGCAGCTTTGACAGACACCAAATCGTTATGGTTAGATCAGAGCAAGTCCGAAACGGCAAGGCTCGTAAGGTGCTCCCGGTCAGCAGTGGTGAGTACCTATTGACAATGGGCCAACCATGAACCGACAGGGTGTTGGGTGCTCAAAGCTCATCGATGTGCAAGTTCTACAGCTCCTATACCATCTGGTCTAAATTGACAGAAGGCGTACTGCACACTGCTGCACGTGAGGCTGAGTAACCATAGACTGGTCAGAGTGTCCTTGCTAACTCCTGCCCACCATCGAAACCACAATGGGCATGCGAGCATCTAAATAGGACATTGGAGCAATGGAAGAAGGTTGCCTCCCGTCTTCTTTTGCATTTACCTGGGGCCGTGACAGCACCTGGACACAACTGAGGAAGATGACGGGCATTCTGCTGGCAAACCACAGGTCTGGGCATTCATGTCGACTCACTTCAGCACATGCCATCTTCTCAAAGATCACTGCGGACCAGATATGCACCTTCATGCCAACGGTATTCCCCAGTGGCCTCTTTTAGCAGGATAACGCACACTGCCACATCGCACACATTGTTCGGGAAACGGTTTGAGGAACATGATGACGTGTTCAAAGTGTTACCCTGGCCTCCAAATACAACAGATCTCAATCAAGCATTTGTGGGATGTGCTGGAACCACACCTGGCAACTTACAGGAATGAAAAGGATCTACTGCAAATGCCTCGGTGCCAGATACAAGGCACCTTCCGAGGCCTCGCAGAGTCCACACCTTGGTGGGCTGGAGCTGTTTGAGAGGATAAGGAGGATCGACAGCATATTATGCAGGTGGTCATAATGTTTTGGCCGATCTGTGTGTAGTTACTAGTGGTGTCCACTCCTCCTTCAGAATTTGATTCGGTGCAATAGTGGTGTGTCGATTCAATAAAGAAAAATAAGGATTGGCTGAAACTGTGCTGTATTTTACATGATAATGTCTCTAATTTTAGTTTATCAGAGCATTCGTGTTATGAAAGGACAATAATTGAAGCAAAATCTAAGCAAAAGCACACCAGCCAGATGATAACATACTTATCATGATACAAAGGTATAACACAATATCGCTCATAGGTTCCCATATTTAACTACGGGTCACAGGTGTGGCAACAGAAGACGTGCAGTAAAGACGTCCCAGTGCTACAGGTTGCAGCGTGATTGCACTGCCAACTGAGACACGTCTGCCAATCACTGATAACCCTCAGCCAAATAAATAAATCTTCCCTTTAGTCTCAATCAAACTTCTTGCTGTTTCCAAATCAGAATTCTGGTGTGAAGAAATTTGAGAAAATATGCTCACCCTGTCAAAATTAGGCCACCTCAGAAAATCTGTACTATTCAAGTGCGGAAAAAAGATATTAAAGGGCTAAATCTGTAAAGCAATTCCTAATTCATATTAGCCTGCCATTACTCAAAAGCTGAAGAAGGGGGAGTACACAGAGCAGAGCAGCATCTGAAGGGCTGGCTGGGAGTCCTGTGAGCCACGGAGAGCAAACAGGTTTATCTAGAGGAACAAGGCTCCCAAGGCCCTCTGTGGCGGATGGAGATTGGGTACTGGGCGAACACACACACACACACACACAAACCCCCACACACACCACACAGAGAAGCAGATAAACGTCAGTCATTACCAGGAGCTGAAGAAAAAAAAATAGGCGCCTGCTTTCTTCTCGCCTTTCTTTTCACTCGGCCTCTGACGGTGGGACAATCTAACGCACAATCTTATCTCTTCTGATATTCTGTTTCTCATTATTTTATTCCACGAACTCCCCCTCAAAAAGGCGACGTCTTTGATGAAAATCCATTCATGGATTTAATGGATTTCTCCTCCCTTTTTCTTCGGGATCTGTGAGATGTGTTCAAACTCCGGCTGCCCGTTTCAGGACCCACTGACTGCCGAGGACAGCGTTTCTGTCGGCATCAAAAGAATAAGAAATTTCAGCTTACAAAACACGCAGAGTCAATAAGGATCTGAGGGCCTGAAAACTTCTTCTAAATGAAAAATACTGGAACTTTTTCCTCCACTAAAACTTATAAACAAAGAGAAGTTGGAAACTTTGACACGGAGTTGGGAAGTGATATCTTACTCTGGCACACTATGCTTAACACAGCAATGGAATCATTAACTGCCTTCAAAGGGCCCAGGCCCATAATCTGCACAACCTATGGCATTTATCTTAATAACGTCTTTCCTCTCTTGAAGCGGGGGGCGGTGGGGACTGGGGGGGGTGGAACGCAACTGATAGAAATGACGAGCCATGCTATACATTAGTCTAAATGAGCTATACTATTTCAACATGGTGTGTGCGTGTGTGTGTGTGTCTGAGTCAGTTACCCTGTTTAATATTTCAAAGACTATCTTAGTGTGGAGGAATGAGTTTGATCTCAGTCTAGCAGAAAATGCTGGAAGCCTCTGATTGAGTTTGGAGCATCAGATCTTCCTCTCTTACCTTTATCCATGAGTTTGTGTAACTAATCTACATCTGTCTGTTCCAGTACAGTTTTAAAAATGCCCTCATCAAGTTTGCCTCATCTTAAAAGCCGCTTCATTACTTTATTCGCTCTAGTAAAGTGTTAGAGAGCCCATTTCAAAGACAGTGTATGTGTACTACAAACTGCATGGCTAGCTGATTAGTTAGAGTCTAACCTCACCAAAGCCATTGCATTCTTACTGGAAAACCTATTCTTTGTTGTCCCCGACTTTAGAGCTGGGCAGTATGGCCAAAACTGTTATCACAAACAAAATACATATGGCGATAAATTTCGAATCACTATTTCTTTCAAGTTTGAAGCTCCTGGGTGGTTAATCGCTGTTGTAAACCATCCTTTATGGTCAGAATACGACAAACACTCACCAAACAGCAGAACGTTTCACAGACCTGTCCTGGGACAGTGGGAGAAATTGTCTGGTGGGCTGTTTTTATCAGCCACAGTTTTTTGTAGTAATAGTCATAATTTAAGAAAGAAAAGATTATTCTTAGCTGTCTGGTGACGAGGCTCGGCCGTCCCGTTACAAATGCTATACCAGTGGCCAAAAACACTGCTGACCTGTTGAGTTTCTCAACAACTTAGTACGAACAGCAAACGTTAGCTGGCTCAGTGCGTCAGTGATGGATCACACCACCTCACTGGGATCAGTCCTGCCGCATCCCTGTCAGAGCATATCTCAGTATTCAAAACACCAGCTAGCAGACGAATGGGTTTCTCTATTCTACCGTAGTTTAAGGGGTGAACTGCAGTATATCAACACCAGACACACAGAGTCCTCCTCTCAGGTATGTTTAAACTAAAAGTGGTGATTTTGTGTCGTGTTTGAGCTGCATTACCATCAATTCGCCGTGCTGTGTGAGTGACGGAGCGCCGATTCGAGTAAGCCAGCTGCTAAAAACAGCTAGCCTGTAAAGATAGTGTTCTCCCACTCTCCAATGCCTCACAACTTCCCCAGTTTACTTTCGTTTAAATCAGGGCTGTAATTCACTAAATCAGGCTGAATTCACTACTTTCTTTCACTTTCATTGCTTGGGAATGCACTAATACTTAAATATGACTTTTTGATGGCGCCATAGCTGTGAGGATTATGATTGTGATTTAATGCTTGTAAAGCTTGTTAGGATGTATGGAAAGAGATGAGTTCGCTGTCGGTCAGCACAGCTACGCCACTGATCTTGTTTCAGACGTCGCTAAAGTATATTTGGCGACCCGTTTTTACTCGTTGCCCCTCCCTCTCTAATCATGTCTCGGGACTTCTCGGAAGTGCGCCCTCTCCTGGCGACAGCAGAGTAGTCTCGCTTTCCTTGTAGTAGAAAACGCCACCAGGACTTTCGCTGAATGTGGAAGTGTGAAAACGGCCCTACCGCCTACAGCCCTACCCCTCTTCCCCTTCTCCTGGGAGCGGCCACTTGTGTAACCAAGGTGTGATGCATGTCCGAAGTTGGCGAGGATACGGCAAAAACAAAGTAAAGTTCACACGTGGCCAGTCATGACCATGCGGATTAAGTCAGGCTGGAGTCGCGATCTGTGTTTTCTCCTGTTCTTTATCACTCATAACTAACGTCTTATTTCTGAATATCAAAAAATCACAATCATAATAAAGTTGGCGAATATAGTTTGTGGAAAAAAAAACAAAAAACACAAAGCTGATACTTTAACCCTTTTTTTGACTTTAGGCTGAGGCTAAACTTACCAATTCGGCACAACAAATTCAGATCAGGCTAAGACAGCTAAAGTCAGGTTTGAGTTGCGGTTAAGCCTTTGGGTTATAAATGTACATTTATGTCATTTGGCAGACGATCTTAGCCAGAGTGACTTACATAGGTGGGTGAAGGTGGTGTTAGGAGTCTTGCCCAAGGACTATATTGGTATAGTGTAGCTTACCCAGGCAGGGGACTGAACCCCAGTCTACAGCATAGAAGGCAGAAGTGTTACCCACTACACTAACCAACCACTAGACGTGAATGCCTTCCATGATCCTTAACGTTTTAATTTTTAAAGATTTTAATTCTTGAGCACATTTATCACCCAGATCTCCAAAACCATCTAACTGTTCTGAAACCAGCTATGCAGTTCCATTGGTAATAAAACGAATAGTGGATGGAAACTGGATCTATTTTCCCAGTAAAGTCAGTTTCTTTGGTTTCATATGCTACTTTGAGATACACCGATTTCAGTCCAAAAATCTTCAAACGTCTTATACCAAACTTGTTGACTCAGTATTTCCAATCGTTACAATGACAAAGCCTTTTCTTAGAACACATTACTCTTCTTCATTGACGACAAAAGACGTTGAACCGGAAACGCACATTAAAAAGAGCTTAAATGACTGGCTCTGAGATCTAAGTGGTCTGAATGACTCACTGAGATCTTCCAGAGTGAGTTTATGCCTTACTAGGATGTTTCCATCTATTCAGTCCCTTTGGATTAGATAAGGTCGTGTTAGCCATCCCTGGAGACGGGAAAAAGGCAGCATGGACTAGTGGGATGGAGCAAATCACTTACATCTTTCTAAGAAGCCACGACTGCTTAGCTGTGTGTCCCTGTACAGAAGAGCTTCTGGATGATCAAGAATGATTATGAAGAACCAATTCAGTCAAAACATCCTAGTGATAAGCATTTCAGAATTAGCTGCTTGCCTTCTTCTGTGCTTATGCTTTCGCAGGTATATGGCATACGCAGCAATAGCAGAGTCGGCGGAGGTGAAAAAGTCAGACGGAACCTCCTCTGATGTGAATATTTGTTTAAGTCGTACTCACATATGGTTCCGAACCGGAGACCCAGGATTTATAGAGGAGGCAGAGTGGCACGGTAATGTGCCGCAGATGGCCCAAGACGAGGCCGGGCGGCAAGGGACACATGGGTCTAATGAAAACTAATCGCTTTGATGGGCTTAATCAGGATTACCGTTCTGATCAACACCACACCTTCAGCAAGTTCCTGGCCAGGCTGCACTGGATTAAGGGAGTTTTCCAGCCCTGGTTTCTGTTACTGGGATCAAGAGCTCTGTAAATATAAAGAGAGCAGGGGGTGAGAACCTCAGGAATTCCGGCAAAGTAGCCCAAGTCCGCCTGCTCTGCCTAGATAGGGCTAGAGCAAGAGGGGACTAATGCATTTCTAATGAAATGCTAACCAGACCACTTCTTACACTGCTAGACTACAAAGCCTGCCCTAACTAGAACTGTATTCATGTGTGAGCACTCATGACTGTACATGCATATGATCCAAACAGCATGCATCCCACCAGGTGAGAAGACAGGCTGGCAGGCCTGGTTTGTCTGTTTACTGTGCACTCAAGGGCATACAGAAGGAGAGACGTGGAGGAGGAGAGTGTTATGCTCTGAGTCACTTCCTCAGCTGACAAGCATGATAGTTTTTACTGTGGGGCTATAGAAACAGCGTTTGGGCCAACAGATCAGAGATGCGGTGGTTGTGTTTTTTTCCTCAGACCACAAGTAGCCAGATGCGGCCAAACCCAGCCTGCTCCACCTCCTGCACCGGATCACTGCCAAAAGCCTCAGGACTCGCATGCACCAGCGAAGCACCATGGTGTGAACCCGCAGCTGAAGCTTCACCTCTGCTGCCACTGGACAACTGCCAGCTGTTAACATGACTTGCGTGGGGAGGACGTACGATAGACCAGGGACGCAGCAGCAGTGCCAATCCAGTGGCCGCAAATCAGCAGGGAGGGAAGCGAGGAACATCAGAAAATTATCAGCATGATTGACATGCCGAAGCATCCTGCCAACGACTGCTTTCACAGCCATATCCATCACACTCTGAAGAGCACTGGCCTCAAGCTGATGCTGTATCTAGTCTCCACACCCTGTCTGAGGATTGGTAAAAATCAAAACGATACTGGCCGATATTGGAAACGACACTGAATCACTGTTTAGCTTCAGACACAGAAAGACACATCTCTACTGAGAAGCACCCACCTTCTCCTGGGCAAGCTCTTTCTCGGCAGCATGGGTCCTCTCCAGGTCCTGGCGCACGCGCTCCATCTCAGCCCGGACACGGTTCAGTGCGGCTTCCTGGTCCTGGGCGGCGCGCTGGCGCTCCTCCTCTCGCAGGAGGCCCAGCTCAGTCAACTGCTGCTTCCTTTGGGCATGAGCTGCCAGCACCTCTTCCCTCAGAGAATGCACCTGGGCCTCCAGCTCTGAGATGGTCTGGAAAGACAGACAGACAGAAGCAAACACACACACACACGCGCACGCACACACACACACACACACACACACACACACACACACACACACACACACAGAGAGAACTGACTATTGAAGCTAGGCCTTCAGTTCACGCCATAAATATCAAAACTTGGTCAAAAACGAGGAAAAAACTATAAACTATGTATTCTAGCAGTACATTAGCACTAAGCTAACAGCAATTCACATTAACAGGTTTCGGCTGTTCTAGCTTACACACTGATATGGAAGCTTGTAAAAGCATTTCCATGTTTTATTTAAAGCTTGTAACATATATTTTACCTTAAAGCAGCACTCTTTCAGTGACGAGCTCTGCCATAGAGCTGCCACTGTTTTCATTCTCCAACAGCTGCAACCTGGTTAGACTACAACATTTATTTCATACGCAAGGAGTGATCTAATGTGATCTAGCTACTTTTTTTCTGTTATTCTGATTAAATCTTTAGCATTCACTGATCCAAATTCTGAATGTGATCGCGCACTCGCTCTGAAAACATTACAGAAAGCTTCAATAACATGCTGATCTATTTCACTATGAGGAGTTGACACATGTGGTGTGAACGTTTCTAAACTAGAGGTCTACATAGGACCATTTTTAAAACCACGCTCCTGCAAAAAAATCTCAACTGTCTGTCCCACTCCTGCCCACAGTCCTGTATTATTGGTATCCATCTGCGTTAGTTACAGCTAAACGTGACTGCAGTAAGTCTGACTCGCCTTTAGCTGGCTTTAAATGTTTTGTATTTGCCTTTATTAAGAACACTTTCCACAGCTGTGGCCGTCTGACTGTTCAAAGGCTCCACTGTTCCTGTAGACTACAAGAAAGCAATTCATTTGACTCATAAAACTGTTCCTGAGAACAGGTGTTCCTTTGTTTATTTATTTATTTATTTATTTTATCTGATTTTCTCCCAATTTAGTCGTCTCCAATTCCATCCGCTATTAGGACTCCCCCAATCACACGATGCTACCAACACTAGGAGGGTGAAGGCAGCACAGGCTTCCTCCGAGACCTGTGAAACCAGCCACCGCTTCCTTTCGAACTGCTGCTCGCGCAACGTCACGGGACGGCCGAACGCGCTCGGAGGAGACGCTGACCTCCAGATCTGTTACGTCAGCTAACAGACGCCTGCACTGACTGGCATTGTGTTGAGTGATGGGGGGAGAAGGGGGGCCATCCTAGCCAACCTGAGAGAGCGAGGCCAGTTGGGCTCTCTTGGACTCCCGGCAACAGGCGACTGCAGCATCACCAGGGATCGAACTCGCGATCTCCTGATGACACGGCCAACGCTTAGACGGCTGCCCCACTCGGGAACTTTACTTTAGGATTTCTATTTAAATGAGTTTATTACTTTGTTATTTTGCTGTTGGATATTATTCAATTATTAAATGACAGCTAGCATTTTACTTTGGCAATTCATTAATTTGCATAAACTGTTGTCCTGCTCCTGCCCACACTGTGCTGGTTAACTCCCGTGGCACCACAAGATACTGTGGTGGGCACTGCGGGGATGTAGACCTCTATGCTGGATGTACTTCCGGTGACACTTTAGGTTTGATAGGGTTATTCCATCTCAACTGGACAGAAATTGTGCATTTCTGGGATGCTGAATGAGGGGAATCCCATACTCGCTCGGAGAGCAAGAAAGAGAAACGGAGAGAGGGGAACAAAAACAAGTTGAGCGAGACTGATGAAGCGTTTGCGCTCTGCCTGGCCAGGAAGAGGAAAACAGAAACCGCCCCCTCTGATCTCCCAGCCACAAGGGTTCAACATCAAAGGCCGGCATTCCACAAAGGTCAGTGGTTTGATTTAATGAGCAAAATTAGCGCAAATCAAAGGTCAGTTACTCATGGGGCATGAGGTACCGCTGCCATTTCTCATTTCAGGAAGCTGAAAAAAGCATGGGCACGACCGATCTGCCATGGGGCTGCCGCGTTTAGCAGCTAGGCTCAGGGAAAAGGATGCAGATGACTAAAAAAGGAAAAAGAAGCAGCGGGACAGCAAAGGAATTAGGCCCCACTAAAGCTGACGGGGACCTCCATTACAGAGCCAAGCAGTAGTTTGCGTGAGCACCACTCTGACGGACTGACCCCTGGACTTGACCTCACGGGCTTTGAACCTGACAGCACAGATTCAACTTGGGGAGGAACTTTGATTTCATTGGCTGCTTTACGGGACAGGAATGTCTAAAAATTGTATCTAAGAGAAAAACGAATGGACATATTACTGAGAGTAATTGTAAATGTCTTGACTTGTTTATGCTCAGTAATGTTGTGGAAGTTTTCAGGATGCCCTTCCAACCAAACATAAAAGCACACAACATGGAATTCTGAATCAAGTTGGGAAAAACAAGATACTAATGCCAGACAAGGGTCCTTTACAAACCTAAATCTGAACTGTCAGTGCATAAAGGTCGGATCTGAACCAACAACCAGAACTTATGGTATGCCATACGTTAATTGACCATACAAGGGAGATTTGACTGGACTGTGATGTGCAAAGCTGAGCACTGCCTGCAGCACCAGGGACTGGCAAGTTTGGCAGCCCGTGGATCTGCTGCTCCTGCTCCTAGACATTTCAGGGAGGAGACCGGTTAGCGTGTCACATGGCAGGCCTACCGGAAAAGTGTCGGAAAACTGGTAGAGCACACTTTTGGGGGAGAGGGGTGGGAGGAGGGGCGGGGATCTCTGCCACTTCAAAGGCGGGCCTTGAAAAAAAGAAAAAAAAACACCCAGATGCAGAGGCTGTGCTCGGGTCCCAGGCGACAGCAACAGCAGAAGCAGCAGATACTGGCACGGAGCTATTAGATCTCGGCTCGGAGGAGCCTTTAATCTATAATTCCTTCTTAAACTGGACTGGGAGAGGCCTTTTTTTCTGCATCTTTTGAAGGTTCTGGAAATAATCTTGTCAAAAAAATCTACAGCTGACTACAGAAACTAGCACAGGATTTGGAAAAGAAAACTGCAATGATAAGAAGCTGTGCAATTGTTTAACGGGGTGCGCAACACACTATGGGCATTTTAACATAAGCAAATTGAAGTGCAAAGAGATAAAGAGTGAATGTAGGATAAACTGCTATGCATCACTTATGTATGCATTATTACCCCTTCATTAAATCAATCTGCACTTATGTTCACAGACACTCCAAAGAAGAAAGAAACAAAAAAGACCTGGAGAAGTCCACACTGCTCCTTAAGAAACTCCTCACCCATCATATACAGAATAAGGCCAAACCCATGCCCAAGGCTAAGTGCCTTTTAGCAATTTGGTGCAACTTCTAGCAGAGTTAGTGGTTCTCCTATCCTCCTGTCCACAGTGTCGCTTCCTGCTGGCCCCAGGCTAAGCCCCCAGTGAACATTTTTACCCTCCTCTCTGAAGTCAGGATCCAGTTACCTGGCAAACTCCTGCCTCTTCGGCAGCTCGTGTAAACTGTTTACTTTCAAGTTCCTAAAACCTGGAGGCCTGCAAGGGATAAGAAAAGCGGTGGAGACAGAATGGTGAAAAGCTGGACAGGGGAGCTGGGCCACACTCTGTCCATCTCTGTTTTTTATATTGATTTGAAACCCCTTGAAAGAGCAAGAGGCGGACAGATGCTGTGGGAACAGCAGCTGGCTTTTCATCCTCCCTCACTTCTCTGTCTGAGCATATACACAGATTTAACCTGTCAATGTTGTCCAATACTTTGGTGTGAGCAAACCCAGTTATCCAGTAATTACCCCAAGGTGGGGCCTTCACTGAGTATAGTGTCCATAATTGAGAGTACACTGTGTCCTCAGAAGTCCACTGAATTTTTAGAAACATTTAGCTCCGCTTCACACGGCTGGCTTTCACCAAGTGGGTTGATCGAGAGATGCTGCCACGGCTAGAGGCAATCAGCAAGTCTCTTTCTTGCCGGCTCCGTGCTGATGCGTCGTTGAGGAGAAAAAAAAAGCCACACCACATGACTTATGCATAAGGACCTCGCATCAGCATCTGCATCACACGGAATGTATCCACAAAAAAACAGCAACATCATGATAAGCCATGACTTTGAGGCTATTCCAGCAAGCACACAGGGCTTTGAGCCTTGGAGTCATGTTAAGCATACAAGTGTACACTCACCGGTCACTTTATTAGGTTCAGTTGCTTGTTAACACAAATAGCTGATCAGCCAATCACACGGCCACAACTGACTGCATTGCGGCATGTAGAGGTGGTCAAGACGACTTGCTGAAGTGCAGACCGAGCATCAGAACGGGGAAGAAAGGGGATTTAAGGGGCTTTGAACGTGGCGTGGTTGTTGGTGCCAGACGGGCTGGTCTGAGTATTTCAGAAACTGCTGATCTGCTGGGATTTTCACACACAACCATCTCTAGGGTTTACAGAGAACGGTCCGAAAAAGAGGAAACATCCAGTGAGCGGTCAGTTGTGTGGACGAAAATGCCTTGTTGATGTGAGAGGTCAGAGGAGAACGGGCAGACTGGTTCCAGATGACAGAAAGGCAGCAGGAACTCAAATAACCAACCAAAGTCTCTGAGGAACGTTTCCAGCACCTTGTTGAAAGTCTGACATGAATAATTACGACAGTTCTGAAGGCAAAAGGGGGTCCAAGCTTTTACTAGCAAGGTGTACCTAATAAAGTGGCCGGTGAGTGTACATACAAAGTACTGCTCAAAAGACAAAGATCATCCTTCGTTTATTTGATTTACAGTTAAAAGTGCATCAAGTATTCATTTTCAGCAATAAAGTATATATTTAACAGACATTTTGACAGAAGCCTCAACACACTTTTCCACTCTTGATGCTGAGGTCAGGACTCTGCCGTGGTCAGTTCCTTGTTCTAAGAACCCCAGTAGATTTTTCTGTTGATTTGCCAATTTTTGTCGTTTGTCCATTTCCTTTTCTCAGTAATGGCTTCTTTACAGATACACATTCTTTCAGACCCACAGCATTGAGGTCAGCAGTGGAGCTGATGGTCTTTAAGAATGGACAGAAACAAAACTACCCATGGACTCTTTGAGATTTGATGATATTTTCTGTTGACCTTTCTTCTTCCCTATGTACGTCAATCAGCCTATACCTAATTTTCCTAGAAATACCTCCTGAAAATACAACCCCAATTCCAAAAAAGTTGGGACACTGTGTAAAATGTGAATAAATGTAAATAAAAACAGACTGCAATAGTTTACAAATCTCATAGACCCATGTTTTATTCATAACAGAACACATATCAGATGTTGAA
>NC_051224.1:1940000-2007500 GCF_015220715.1 Pygocentrus nattereri
TTCAATGACTACACGTCATAAATGGAATTTATTCATATTTAAGATAAAACAAAGCTCCGCTGGGCTGGAACCACAAGCTCCCAAAGCTGTAAGTGCGGGCATGAGCCATTTGCTCTCCTTGAGTTACCGCAATGTCAGCCAAACTACACGTTTATTAGTGTACTGACCACACCAGTAGATGAATCTGAATCGCTCATCTTCAAGTGTGCTCGGAAGAACATCCGCTCACACAGCCAGCTTTCCATAGTGCTATCCGTTCGCAGATTCCAGGAAGAAACTTGAGCCTACACTCGATCCACAGACCTTTCGTCCAAGGCAGGTTTAATCACTTACTGAAGTCCCTATTTTCAATCCGGAAGGCCTTAGGACCTTACCGTATCAAGAACATGACCTTGCCGTATCAAGAACATGACCTTAATTTGAGGAAAGATGGAATACATTCATGTAAACACTTTGCCTTCAGGCAATTGCAGATTTTGTCATATATAAGCATAAATCTACACCGAAGATTCCCATGAACCACGTCCTGGAATTTAACATCTCATCTCAATAAAGCAGCTGACGAATGGCTTCTGTGGTGCTGCCTTCTCTCTTCCTTCCCGAATTCAATCTCTGAGAGCACGCAAAGAGAAAATGTGCTTTCTTGAGAACAGACGAGTGGCCATGATGGCCATCTTATCTCACTCAGACGGTGTTGAGGCAGCCAGTTTTCTGTCAGCAGCAGCTGAGAAATGTATCTTCTTCTAGCAGCTAGAGTAAGCTTGATGGACACCAATTCAAATGCAGTGGGACACAGACAGAAAAAGTTTTCAAACCAGCCAGCATCACTTTCATATAAAGTTCCGCTCTGCTGTGGGTAGGACGAGGAAGAAGAAGGAGAAAAATCCTGACAGTTGGACACCCGGAAGATTGTGTTTCGCCCTCATCTTTGCCATTAGCTGTACGATCTTGTCCCAAAACTCAAAAGCCATTCCTGTCAGAAAATCTAAATCCCTTATCAGTGTGGAGATCTTCAGAGTTTAAAGAGGCTCTCAACGCTCGGCTGGAATGGGGGTGTCTCTCCATCCTGAGGAATATTTAACTCTGCATAGATCGGAACGTGGATTACTCCTCTAAGGGTTGCAGTGGATCTCCTCGCATCCATGAGCTGAAGCTCCTCACAAAGTACCAGTCTCTAAGGCTGGGGGATTGGGGTTTTTGCTGGAGAGGGCGTTGAGGTTCAGTGCACTTTTGACCACAATCGCATCATCCGATGGAGGAGCACATACAGAAAGTCCAAACCACAAAATTTGCTCCCTTGAGTGCCAACAAATTGCTCAGTGCTCTGTAAGAAACGGAGGATTGTATCCCACAGCAGCCTCTCGCTGTAGCAGGCCGTTTCACTCTCCTGCCTTCATATCCCATACGTCCAGTCTGCAACAGTCTTAATGATGACGTGACTGATGAGGTGCTGAGTAAATGGCTTTATGCTGTGTGTGAAGCATGAAAAAGGATGAAAAAGCTATTTGTTTTGAACTGCTGTGTGTACTTTTTAACCTGTAATACTAGCCTTTACTGCTGAAAAGAAAGCGCTGACAAAATGACGGTTTTCACAAAACGACTCTGCAAAGACGTTTAGAGGAGAGACTACGTCAGAAAGTGTTTTAAATCTGAGTTCTTTGTATCTGCTGGAAGAAAAACCCATCATATTATCTACTGTGCTACTGTCTAGCACAAGAAACATTCTTAATCAACAACAGTTCCAAGTGACCGTATGTACTGAGGTCCAACTTTTCCTTGGTTGGTCTTTCGATGGAAAACAGAAAGAAGAGATTTGTGCCCATCTATAGACACTGGCATTAATCCGCTGTACAGCACCACCTCCGCTCGACTTTGTTTCTCCTGCTAGGAGCCAATAAACATGGTTTAGCCATGCTGACAATTTATATTTCATCTTGGGGTTTGAAGAGTCAAATGCATCCCCAGTTGGGGGCTTGGCTGTCAAATGGCTTCCCGCAGAGACTGCGCGATAGCCGGACTGAAGAGGAGAAGGGGCTTGGCAGAGAAGGCAGGAGAAACCTGCTGCTAAACAAAATGGAGGTTTCTAGCCGTCCTGCTAGGGGATTCGTTAATATGCGCTAAACGGCATGTGTGTGCATGTTGAGGCTGGGACACAGAATGAAAAAATAAACCCTACGAGGGGATGACGGCTACCTGCGGCGCAGGAACACAAATGGTCTGTCTGCTCACAAAGTGTGCCGCGCTCGGCGGGGCTGGAAAACTCGGTGGCGGCGCATCGGCTCATGCCAAACCCAGACCAAACAGCCAAAAGAAAAGGACAAAAAAATGCAACCCAGGGAGTTGAATAAAAGACCAGAGTCATGTTGCGCTTAGAGATTTGCCTCCTTCATCCGGCAACCTGTGGTTTCAGTAATTGGGGCTTTTCAGTTCTTCCACTAAATCCCGCTTAAAAACAGTGCACATTAAAAGAATGCGTTAAAAGTCGTTGCCGTACGACGTTTAGTTTTGCGGAAATTTCTTTTTAAACATCGTTCTGTCTGTGGCGCTAAAACAGTGTCGCAATTTCGCGAAAGTAATCTTAGTTTTTTGTTACGCATTGTTGCAAAATTTACTGAGAATTTTCATTTTTTCCCATAAAATGCAGCGTTTATATGAACGATTCTAATTCCTAGTTAGATTCCTGTTCAAAATGTAAAAAATAAAAAAGTATAGCAAACATTTTCTTCGGCATCGGCAACATAAAACGGTGACGCGGAAAAGGAGAGACCCCCTACCTGTCCATCGCGCTTTCTCCACTCCTGGGTCTGAGCCTGGTGCTGGACCATGGCGGTCCGCGCTTGCTTCTCCAGGCTGCCGATCTCCCGCTGGTGGTCCTGGACCAGGCTGTCCTTCTCGGCATTGTGCTGCTGGAATAGGTGCGTCCTCTCCTGCTCATGCTGCAGTTTCAGGTCCACAATCTGATTGGACAACAAGCATCAAGACTTCATCAGCGGCACATCCCTGTCGTCATGACAACTTGTGCATGGCTCAGCGAAAAAAAAAAAAAGTTCGGCGTTAGCTTCGATACCTAATAAACCGAAGGGGAGTTTTTGCATCACTGTTACCTCATAGCCTCCGCTATCCTCCCATTCTTTGGGCTAATTGTAAGCGCTTCTCATTCTCTGTCTCTTTCGCCTCCCCTCCGCCTTCCTCCGATGCTCATTATAAAAAGAGGCGTGATGTCTAGGCCAGTTAGAAAGGCTGGGATGGGGTAGCCATCTGCCCCGTCATGCGAGCCTAGCCCTGTGCATCGGAGGTGACAGGATGGAAAAATTGGCTTAGAGCGATGCCTAAAATCATCATTATACGGTATATTCATTCAACATAGTGTGAGAAAAGAACATCGCCGTGGAAAGAAAGGCGAAAAATAATGATTTAAAAAAGATATTTTTCGGATTGCGGTTCATATCGGTAATCCAATTTATTCCATCAGACTGCTAAAGAACAAAAACTTTTCAAAGACATCAGTTTATGAGTTATTTTAGCCATTTTAATGTTCAAAAGTCCAGCGACCAACTACTCTGGCAACCGATTACCGGTAGCTACTGTTTACCTACCAACAACCTTTTATTAACACCAGAATAAGCGGGACAAAAAAAAGAAGAGCTAAATTCTCACTGCTGTGTCTAAATCCTCAAAGTGTTGGACGGAAGAAATTCTGAAAGAGCACACAAAAGCAAGAGGGTAGCATTATCTCGCTGTCCTGCACCTGCTGTGCAGTGAGCCGGTGCTGGGTGTTCAGAAGCCGGGCCTGTCGTTTCCCAGGGTCCGTTCCCACTCCCCTCCTGATGGGGGGGGATGATGACCTTGGCCGGTCCTGCCCCGTCTCCCTGCTGGCTGTGAAAGACGGCCCAGCGTGGAGTGGGCCTGGTCCCCGCAGCTTTGATGCTAATCCGTAGCACATTGTGAGCCTCGGCACCCTACCTGGCCTGCCAGGCGGAGGCTGCGGGACTGCTATTGAGAGCAGGTGATGAATGGGTTTGCCTTGAGGAGCCAGAATTTCCCCCCAGCAAGATGGAGAGGAGGCCATAGAGAGATGCTTAAAAGAGCCCCACGGCACCAGCTTTTCAGTTTCAGCAGATTTTTTCAGAGGCTAATGCACAGATCAGGAGAGCGCCTTCGCCAGTTTCATCGGCATTCAGACAACCCTGCTCTACGAGGAAAAGCGATAGATAAAAAATACTTCAAGCAGAGTTGGTGCTAGGCTAAGACTGACCAGCCAACAGGAGAAGTCGGGATTCAGGAAGGACAGAAGACTGGATCCTAAAGCTGAAGGACAGATTCCTGTTGTCTTCTTGCCTGGCTTTAACACTGACACCTCTCACTTCACCGCAGGAATGTTAGTGGATTTTGTTATGTACGGTGTCATCATCCACACATATACATATATGCATGCATGGCTCAATGGTCAGTGGCTAAGTCTCCAGCGAATGGGTTGCTCCGGGATGAGTGACATATTCCAGCCAGGCAAAGAAACATTTCTTACTGGTGACAATTCCGATCGAAATCGCTTTGACGCGGGAGTGAAGATCCGTGGTAAAGTGTACTAACAAAAGGACGAAAGGAGACCAACAAGGGAAAGAAGAGGATCGGGAAAAACACAGCCGCCTCACTGTAGACGTCACAGGGAGAATGGGAGAAAAGGCTGCTGGGTGCCAGGCTCTTAAAGTGGCAGTGCTGAATGGCTGCTGTCAGCGGGCTTGGACGTGATTAGCGCCCCCCCTCTAGGAACCAAGGTGCTGAGGTAATGGGGGGAAAGCAGCCAGTCAAGGAGACTTGCCGGGGTAGATCATGGATGGGGCGAGGAAAGGAGCCTGGCTGCACTCAGCAGGGGTGCGGTATGCAGAAGAAAGAACTAAGGGGGTTTGCTGGGACTGTGTCTATTCTGTTTTATGGAGTACAGAAGATGAAGACGCTTCCTGGTACTTGTGCATGGAAAAGGAAGAATGTGTGCTAAATTTCGGGGCTGAGTGTGTTTGCGTGTGCCGTGGCTAAAGATCTAAAGAGCAGATTGGATTAGTCACCCAGTTATGACAGAATGGAAACTCATTCTCACGCCCGCCGCTCCCCCCTCCCCACCTCCAGGCTGCAGCCTTGGACGTCAGTTCAATGTCAGGGAGTGGGGTTCACAAGGGCTTGGCCATGACGTTGCAGCGGTGTGGAGGTCACAGAGGAGCAGCACGTCTATAGAGCCCCTGTCTTTTAAAGTCCAACAGAGGTATGCCCTGGGGAAGTTGGGGAATGTCCCTTTGTGCCCACATGAATGAGTGAACGTGACCCTTCAGGCACAAACTCATAATAGCCTGAGCTAAACACTCCGGCTTCACTCAACTAACATTAAGGATGGGGGATCCATAACTCGTTATGGATGGATTATTTCATTCCGATGAAATACAAAAAATTGAAACTTGTGTTTTGAGGGCACAAAATGTACTTCATCTTGGCTTCATCAAAGCTTTGAAATAAAACGTTATCATTTATAAACAAACGTTCTATCAAAAAATATCTTGGAGTTTAAGGAAATTTCTTACATAGCAATGTTTGCATTATTAGTTTTACATATTTAGGTTGTTTAATGTATTAATTACAGCTATTTTTTTCTACACAGCCTCCCTCTCACATTTCCAAGGTCCATCATGTTTGGGACACGGGACTTCACAGAGTTTGTGATTACTCAAGTGTGTTTAATTGTTTCATTAGTGCAGGTATAAGAGAGCATTCAGCGTCCAGTCTTGGGCCCAATCCCATTTAACCCCTTGCCCCTACCACTTGGCCCCATTTTGCACGTTCATGTCTAGGGTTAGGGTGTCCCAATTTAAGTTGAGATAGAGGGGGAGGGTGAAGCGTTAGGACTGCATGGCCTCCAAACGAAGGCTTTTCAGAGACTCCAAACGGAATGTTATGAGGAAAAAAAGAAAAACCGGCAAGACGGCTGTGCAAGCGACCAAAGAAACCAACGAATGTCAGAATTTTCTCTGTTAAAAACTGTAATAACCATTATATTATCTCGGCTTAATGCCATTTCAATGTATTACGGTCGATTTCTTCATAACAAGCACAAAAAGGGGCAGTCGTGGGCTGGAGGTTAGGGAACCGGCCCTGTGACCGGAAGGTCGCCGGTTCGATCCCCAGCGCTGACAATACATGACTGAGGTGTCCTTGAGCAAGACACCTAACCCCCAACTGCTCCCTGGGCGCTGTGGATAGGGCTGCCCGCTGCTCCGGGCAAGTGTGCTCACTGCCCCCTAGTGTGTGTGTGCTCACTAGTGTGTATGTGGTATTTCACTTCATGGACGGGTTAAACGCGGAGGTGAAATTTCTAATAAGGGTCTCTTAATCTTCAAAATCGCTAACAGCATGCTAATGTCTTGGTAGCTAGTTAGTTAACTTTCCCATTCCACCTTAAATAGTCTACTGGACTACCCAAGGTGGATCAGGAAAGGCAGAATGTCTGCTCCATTTAAGGTGGTGAACAGCGAACTTTAGATTCATATCACCAAACAAGCAGGGGTGGGTGATAATAAATAATTGCCCCCCTCTTTAAAGGCATATGATGCCTTAAATGTAACTAAAGCCCAGCAGCGAGGTTGCTGAACTTTTCCCTTCTCTGCTATCACTAAAGATGGGCCGGGCTGGGCCGGGCCGGGCCGGGCCGCCTACAGAGCAGCACTAGTAGGTTAGGCTGTTAATGAAGCAATGTTGTTTACTTATTTATTTATTTTTATTTGAGGGTTGTCCCATTTCGTAGGGCAAGATTTTCAGCTCCAAGGGGTTAGGGTGACACTTACAAACAGGGGCCTTGATTTTAGGCTTCCGGTCTCCTTTGGAGTGGAGGCTGTAAGTCAACATGAGGACCAGAGCTGTGGCCATGAAAGTCATGGAAACCATTAAAAGGCTGAGAAACAAGAATACAGTACGAGACACTGGCCAAACCAAAATCACAAGGCTTACCAAAATCATCTGTTTGGAACTGGCTTGGATTGGTAGACCAAGGAAGACTTCCACAGCTGATAACAGAAACAATTGCCACTATAATGAAGAAAAAAAAAACCCATACACCTGTCAATCAGATCAGAAATGCTCCTCTGGATGCAGGTGTAGATTTCTCAATGACTGCCACCTGCAAAATACCTCATGAACAAAAATACAGTGGTTACATTGCAAACTGAAAACCACTAGGTTAGCCACAAAAAGCAGGACGGCCAGGTCACAGTTTGCTAAAAACTACTTAAGTACTTAGAGATTTTGGGGAAAAGGTCTGGTGGATAAATTACCAAGATGTGAGCGACGGCAAGAGTAATGCATGGAGGCAGAAAGGAATTGCTCAAGATCCAAAGCAAGGGGGGCGGTGGCAGGGTGGGTTGGGAGCTCACTCATCTTCTTTGAGCATGTAATTGCAGAATAATGCCAAAAGTTTATAGAAACATTTAATCAACTCACGTTTTGGAAAACTGCTTTATCTTACAACAACACAACGATTCCAATCTTACTGTTTGACTGGCCAAGTCAGCCCTTCTGAATTCCACTGAGCACGCATTCCGTATGCTGACCAAAAAAAAAAAAAAAATTAAATTAAATAAAAAAAATAACCCAACTTAAAGCCCCAACCCCCCCCCCCCCCCCCTCGTAGAACCGTAATTCTAGTATGGTATATCCTCACAGTATATTTTTATTCCCTTCTTGTTCACAGAATTATTGAAATATTGAATAAAATATACGTAAACACGTTGGTGAATAGTTAATATTAAAATTCCACCTTTCGTAAGTCATGCCAAGTGATTCCAAACTTTTAAATGATAGTGTGCATTAGTTAAAAAAATCAGGGAAAAGCAAATACTTTGAAAGTAAAGCAGACGCAGCAGCTGAAACCGTGACGAGCTACTTCAAATTCAAATGAATCAGTTGTAGGAGTTGTTTCAGTTTTCTTTTAGCGACAGGAATCAACCTCAGATTTTCTGTCTTCAAAGTCTTTCCCCACACTTGCCGCTTGCTGGGAAAAAAAATCATGAAAGAATTCCATTTATTCTGCAATTCTGGCCTGACACTGGTGATTATTATGTGATTCACTACCTTGGCAACCTCATTTGTCATGCAGACAAAAAAAAATGATTACAAAGTCTGTTTTGCTCTCTATCAACAAATCGTGAACACTAACCATCTCCATTCGAAACAATTTAAAACAATTGACACGGCATGCAAGTCAATTACTCCACAGAAAATGGCCAAGGGGACGGTGCGTTAAGGAAGCTGAAGAGAGGCACAGCTGCCTGTTTTGAAGGCTTTCTGGATTTATCAGGTATTCACCATACACTGATACGTCACCTGTTACTGACTGCCACACTTTAGGATTCATTGTGCCTCTGGCTTTAGAGCCATCCTGCTGGTGTGAACGGTGTCATCTACACACAGCAGGTAAAAACCACACTAAACGCTACGAAGCACTACAGTCAGAAAATTACGCTAAAAGCTTTTTATCACTGCAGTGAGTGTTTATTTAATTACGCTTTTGTTTCAAAAACGAGGAAAACTCTTCTTTCCATCTTTTGGGTCCTTAAAATCAAACGTGTTGGTAGATTTGAATGAATCCATGCAACAGCTGTTGACATCAAGGAGGAGTTTGTAGCTCAACTACTCTCAGATACTTTTCTAACAATATTCTTTGTTACTTTGCATTGCGCTAATGGTATTTTGCATTTATCCTAATGTTTTATAGAGTCTCCACAAACCAAAACACACTTCTTGCTCAGAAAAACAATCAGCCTTGGTGCCTGAAACCTTTGCACAGTCCTGTATGCCTGAATTAAGCGGCTCATTTCCCGTATAATCGTATTTAAGTATCGACGTATTTGTCAAATAAAGAAAGTTAAGCTCAAATGAGCTCCTATCGGGTGTAATTCTCTTTTCTATGTGCTCTATAAAAGTTCCGTTTACAGCAGTGAAGTTCATTTAACAGTGATGACTCCTGTGTACCATCTTTGAGTCTGCATGGCTGTTTCAGATGTGAGGATAAATTTCTAATGAAGTACTGAATGAATTATCCATCTGTGAATCTCCTTCTGTTCCACTGTTGTTTCATGGGATGACATCTTCAATTGCAACGTGATTAAATTATGAATTGAAGGGCGCCTGCTTTACGTGCCCTACAAAGTAGATGGCATTAACGATAGCAGGAACATTTCAGAGGACTAATTGGGATTGTTTTATTTTTAAAAAAGGCAATTATCGTCAGCTGATGGGATTTCGATCGGAGGGGAAATAATCTAGATTTTCCATACGGCAGAATCTAATGGAATGACACGATAACTGAACATGAAATGCGATTCTGAAATCATATCTGATTTTACGACAGCTGGTCCCCCAGCAATAAGACAGCAACCTCTGTCTATCATGAACCATATCCTTCATTTTAACAAGCCCGGGATCATAAACGAATAAAGTGTGATAATGAGATTAAGATTGGATTAAGTGACCCTTATTAGGCCCATAACGGGGAAATTCCACCTCCGCATTTAACCCATCCGTGCAGTGAAACACCACATACACACTAGTGAGCACACACACACTAGGGGGCAGTGAGCACACTTGCCCGGAGCGGTGGGCAGCCCCATCCACTGCGCCCAGGGAGCAGTTGGGGGTTAGGTGTCTTGCTCAAGGACACCTCAGTCATGTGCTGTCGGCACTGGGGATCGAACCGGCGACCTTCTGGTCACAGGGACCTCCAGGCCATGACCGCCCTAAAAAATGTAGAGAAAATTTAACTTAACATGGGGTAAGCCTTTCAAATCTAACCTTCTAAAATCTTACCTACTGTACCTCAAATGGATTCCTGCCCCCTACATATTGCGCTAAGTCAATAATTAAATTCTAGCTTCTTCACCCAAACAGTGCACCGCTCGCCCAGCACGGACATGCCTGAATCCTAAATCATTATATATTATGCACTACATAAGGAATACGGAGCTATCTGAAATCCAGCTCCGGTCTAAATCATGAGCTATGCAAGCAAAAACTGATCTTAGGTCTCCATTCTTATTCAAGGAAATCTGCTTTGCCCCCCAGACCATAATAAGACAGCTCAACAAACATTTCCTTCCATTTACTGACTCTAAACAGGAATGGTCTAAGGCATTCCTGGCGTAGGAACTGCCAGCCAAAAGACATTTATATCCTCACTCCCATATTTAGAGTGTGGCTTCAAGTCTGGGGGATGTAGCCTTCACCATGACACTGCACCTTCTTCAGGGGTTAAACTGCTGCCCCACATTGTTATATCTTTGAGGCCTGTTCTCCCTCTCACACAGACAAGGGTTCTCAAACACTTTATGCCAGCCCCCACATGTAGAAGGAGTGTTTGCGCTATAACCCACCAAACATGCTGTGAAGTGAAATAAGACATACATAATGTGGACAAATGTTTTGGGACACGCCTCCTAATAACTGAGTTCAGGTATTTCAGCCACACTGAGTGCGAAGCGGTTTACAACATTAAACAAACAGCCTTGCTGTCGCGACAGACAACCACTGGCTGCAGAGTGGGCCGTACTGAAGAGCTCGGTGACCTTAAACATGGCATTATTTTAGGATGCCACCTCTGCCACACGTCAGCTTGTGAAATTACTGACCTGCTAGTTCAGCCCCGGTCAACTGTAAGTGACCCAGCTCAGCCACAAAACGGTAGACCACACAAACCCGGAGAGTAGGGCCGCAGAGTGCTGAGGGACACGGTGCCTATCCTCTGTTGAATCCCTAGATATGAACTAGAAGGGAAATGGCGAGCCAGGCCCACACCACAAATGCTCTTCTGGATTAATGGGCAGAAATTCCCACAGACATACTCCAAAAGGTTCCCAGAAGTGTGTAAGCTGTTATAGCAGCAAAGGGGGACCAACTCCATATTAATTCCTATGGATTTAGAATGGGATGTCGTAAAAGCTCCTGTAGGTGTGATGTATAAGCGCCCCAATACTTCTGTCCATACAGTGAAGTGCCAAGCTTTCAGTCCAGCATTCTGTTCTTGTAATTAACCAACAGAATACAATGATAAAAGAATTAAACACTCATTGGGGAGACTGCGAGACACAGAAAGAATGGAATAATAACTCATTTGCTCTATCCATTCAGCTCTGACCTCCGCTGTGAACACATTAGTAAATCTGGTATCACATTACATTGACATGGCCACAAAATCAACATTTCACGGCAGTTGCCACAGGCTGCCTTGAGATGTCGTGACAGCTTATGTCTAGTAATAAGACCATCATGACAGATTCGTTGAGACTCCCTTCCGTTGTCGTACGTGTGACAATCAATAACTATTTCAAATGCATGTGACCATGTGTGACCATGGCCAGCCAGACAAGGCCACGCCGACATCACAGGAGCACTTTGAGAGCATCAGTGGTGCAGAAACAATGAGGTTACAATTTCAGACCTAAGGCTCCTCGAGACCCCTTTGCCCTCACACTGCGACCCACCACTGATGGGGTGTAAGAAAATGTCAATACACTTGAGTATCGCAATATTATGTAGGTATCGATTCTCAAACACACAGTACTGGTTTTTGATCAGAACTTTCCATGCAAAGTCACACGGTTTATTCTTCAGCCACTAGACTCCTCCATAAAGGCACACCACTAACTGAGAACTGGCAGATGTAGATGAGTAGTATTGCTACTACTGACTGCTGAATCTCATAGACTTAGATGCATGTTCTAACAATTTGTCCTACCTATCGAGCGAGCCTGCCCATATCATTACTATAGTGTAGTAACGTGTGTTTTTAATGCTACTTCAGCCTTACTTGACTGTTATACAGTCTATTCTACCACCCAGCTTAGTACTACTACTTACATCCTGATCTGGTGATTTAACCCATCAAAATATCCTACTTATTCTTTCAATGCTGGTAACATTTTCTGATAAACAGAAAGGGGCAGTCGTGGGCTGGAAGTCAGGAAACCAGCCTTGTGACCCTGGAAGGTCGCCGGTTGGATCCCCAGAGCCGACAGCACATGACTGAGGGGTCCTAGAGCAAGACACCTAACCCCCAACTGCTCCCTGGGCGCTGCGGATTGGGCTGCCCACCGCTCCGGGCAAGTGTGCTCACTGCCCCCTAGTGTGTGTGCGCTCACTAGTGTTTCACTTCACGGATGGGTTAAATGTGGGGGTGAAATTTCCCTGATGTGGGACCAATAAGGGTCAATTAATTAATTAATTTAGACAAGGCTGAAGTCAGCTTCGTATATGCCAGCTACTTGTCTGAATTTCCCATTCCACCTTAAATGGTGAGTTCACACTCTTGAATGCTGGCAGGACCCCAAAGAAACGGTCAGGTTCGTTTTTACACTCTATTCGTATAAACTGAATTAAATACAGTTTTCAGCATCACTTATCACACCTGGTATACGTGACTACCCTTACAGATCGGCGGTTCTTGACCTGAAAGACAGCGTAAGCAGAAGTAACTTACCCTGCCATCTGTCTGTTTCTCTAAAAGACTGGCTGCCTTCTTCTGTGTAAATTTCAAGCCACATGTGATCTACTGTGGTTTTCTGTGGTCTCAATATGGCTTTAATTTAATGGAGCAATAGCTAAATGCTGTGTGTCGTAGTACTGAATAGCGCTGGAGCGTCAGCTCTCTGTGTCAGTGCTGGTGAGCGCCTCTGTTAAAAACAATGGTGTTGCATTTTTGGACGCCGTGTAACGTGTCCCGTGTGCGACGGCCCACGGCTGCACCGTTTAAGGTGGAAGCTGGTTTCAGTTAATATTTATAAAGTGTTAATATTTAAGTAAACACAATGTATAGAATATTAACATATATATATATATATATATATATATATATATATACACACACACACACACACACACACACACATATAGATGTTCTGGATGTGAGTGTGTGTGTTGACCCATCTCCAAGCCGCTCCTCGAGGAAGCCCAGTATTATATGTAGTTATAAAGCAGCTCCTGGTTTGACCAATCAGTGCTCAGTAAATTGAGCTCATGATGTAATTGATGATATTAACGAGTCTCTGTGGCGGCTGTGAAGGTGTCCAGGAAAAATATGGACCTGAGAAATTCTTGTTACTGTTTATTGTTTTTCTATTTATTTGAATTATGAATACGACTTTATTCTAATGTATATTGTGATAAACTCCCTGCTGAGGTCAACTGGTTAAACATTTGCTTAGATGCCTAAAACTTTCACACAGCGCTGTATCTTACAGCAATAAATCACAGTGTAGGGAATCACAACCCCTGTATAGTGGTGTGTGTCATATTGCCAAGTTCTTGCCAATACACAGCCCTAATCACTGGGGCACTGGACCTCCGCCGGCTGCCTTATTCTTATGGATGATTATTCTTAAGAACTGTGGTGTCAGAAAAACAGAGTCAGACAGAAAATCTAATGTCAGAGACTGTTTCACCTGCATCACACTGAAGGGCTTCTAACAGCAGTCATTGGTGTTCATAGATTTACCTTTTTACTATGGTAAGCTTCTAACGGTAGCCTCTGATTTTTATACACTCAATGGCCACCTTATTAGGTACACCTGTTCAGTTGCTTGTTAACACAAATAGCTGATCAGCCAATCACACGGCCGCAGCTCACTGCACTTAGGCATGGAGAGGTGGTCAAGACACCTTGCTGAAGTGCAGACCGAGCATCAGAACGGGGGAGAAAGGGGATTTAAGGGGCTTTGAACGTGGCGTGGTTGTTGGTGCCAGACGGGCTGGTCAGAGTATTTCAGAAACTGCTGATCTGCTGGGATTTTCACGCACAACCATCTCTAGGGTTCACAGAGAACGGTCCGAAAAAGAGGAAATGTCCAGTGAGCGGTCAGTTGTGTGGTGAAAATGCCTTGTTGATGTGAGAGGTCAGAGGAGAATGGGCAGACTGGTTCCAGATGATAGAAAGACAACAGGAACTCAAATAACCAACCAGAATCTCTGAGGAACGTTTCCAACACCTTGTTGAAAGTCGGACACGAAGAATTAAGACAGTTCTGAAGGCGAAAGGGGGTCCAACCCCTTAATAAAGTGGCTGGTGAGTGTAGATCTATCTCTCATTTCTTCTTCTGATGGTCCTCTTGTCATCCTTACTCTAAAAGGCATCTATCAGTAGTCTGTGAAAGTAACAGTGACTGTAACAGAGAAACTGTTACTAGTCAGTAACTGTGGCTGGTTTTCATAGATCTGTTTCTCAATTCTTAATCTGATAGGAATCAAAAGCAGTCAGTGACTGGAACAGTAACACTAACACTGCCACTAGTCTGTCACAGTGACTATTCACTACTGTGCATCAATTTACAAATCCGCACCGGACAAAGGTTTTATCCTCAGTGTGCGAGTTTTGTGGACATACTAAATAATCGAAATGTTAAACAAGCAGAGTGCCTTTTACCTCACTGTAAAGCGTAATATATACTAAGGAAAAAAACTAAACAAACAAAACGTTTCACTCCTTCTACTGACCTGCTGCTCATATTTCTGTTTCAGCTCCTCCAGTTGATAGCCAAACTCCTTAGCCTGCTTCTCCCTTAGTGACTTGGATCGGGACAGATCGGCTTCCACTTTCTCCATCTGGAGACATGAAGTGAGGCAAATGAGAACAGCAGACAAAAAGATGAACTAAAACCTGTTAGAAATTAGTGCAACACTTAATCTAAAGGCTATCTGCACAGGACAAACACGCACTGAACATTTAAAAAGGAAAAGCCTTTAGTAGTAAGAAGAGCGTACGTCAGCATTTGTTAGAAAGATCAGCTGCACAAATCAAACTGTCCATTCGCAGCAATGTGTCCTGAAAAAGTAACTTCAGTTTTTAAAAAGCAGCATGCTCTGAAAATTCACTGAATCCTCAAATTTAGAGTACAGCTGCTCAGGTCCCATCGTTTTAGACGTTTCTATTTCAGGTCCCATCGTTTTAGACGTTTCTATTTCAGGCCCCATCGTTTTAGACGTTTCTATTTCAGGTCCCATCGTTTTAGACGTTTCTATTTCAGGTCCCATCGTTTTAAACGTTTCTATTTCAGGTCCCATCGTTTTAGACGTTTCTATTTCAGGTCCCATCGTTTTAGACGTTTCTATTTCAGGCCCCATCGTTTTAGATGTTTCTATTTCAGGCCCCATCGTTTTAGACGTTTCTATTTCAGGTCCCATCGTTTTAAACGTTTCTATTTCAGGTCCCATCGTTTTAAACGTTTCTATTTCAGGTCCCATCGTTTTAAACGTTTTATTTCAGGTCCCATCGTTTTAGACGTTTCTATTTTAGGTCCCATCGTTTTAGACGTTTCTATTTCAGGTTCCATCGTTTTAAACGTTTCTATTTCAGGCCCCATCGTTTTAGACGTTTCTATTTCAGGCCCCATCGTTTTAAACGTTTCTATTTCAGGCCCCATCGTTTTAGACGTTTCTATTTCAGGTCCCATCGTTTTAGACTTTTCTATTTCAGGTCCCATCGTTTTAAACGTTTCTATTTCAGGCCCCATCGTTTTAGACGTTTCTATTTCAGGTCCCATCGTTTTAAACGTTTTATTTCAGGTCCCATCGTTTTAGACGTTTCTATTTTAGGTCCCATCGTTTTAGACGTTTCTATTTCAGGTTCCATCGTTTTAAACGTTTCTATTTCAGGTCCCATCGTTTTAAACGTTTTATTTCAGGCCCCATCGTTTTAGACATTTTATTTCAGGTCCCATCGTTTTAGACGTTTCTATTTCAGGCCCCATCGTTTTAAACGTTTCTATTTCAGGTCCCATCGTTTTAAACGTTTTATTTCAGGTCCTATCGTTTTAGACGTTTCTATTTCAGGTCCCATCATTTTAAACGTTTCTATTTCAGGTCCCATCGTTTTAGACGTTTCTATTTCAGGTCCCATCATTTTAAACGTTTCTATTTCAGGCCCCATCGTTTTAGACTTTTCTATTTCAGGTCCCATCGTTTCAGACGTTTCTATTTCAGGCCCCATCGTTTTAAACGTTTCTATTTCAGGCCCCATCGTTTCAGACGTTTCTATTTCAGGCCCCATCGTTTTAAACGTTTCTATTATATTATAAGCGTTATTGCCTTATTCAAAAACTCAAAATGAAGGCAAAAAAGAGTGGTACCCTGATACCTGGTACCCCTGACATGGGAGGAGGATGAAGATGGAGACATCAGGAGGTCAAGGATGGACAACGAGAAAAGACGAAAGCCACAAAGGACAGGATGAAACAGAAAATGAAACAAAATAAAGACATCAGAAGTGGTCATTTTCACCAAGATACAAAAAGGAGCTTTTCTAAGCCCCAGAAGGCAAGGAAGGCCTCTCAACATCATTCCACAGATAGCTGTAAAAATATTAGGACAAGCACAAACAGAGATCGAGACCAGGTTGCAAAAAATAACATCCACCCGGCATCCACACTCAACATCCACACTTCAAAGCCAGAATTTTGACTGCTCAAAAGAAGAAGGGAAAAACGTCTTCTGATGCCAACAAGAAATATTACAAAATATAACTCGTCTTGCACTCTTTTTGGTTTGGACATGTGTTGAGGAGGTATAGTGGATATATTGGGCAAAGAATGTTGGAGATGGAGCTGCCGGGTAGAAGGAGAAGAGGTAGACCTCAGAGAAGGTTTATGGATGTAGTGAAGGTGGACATGGAGATGGGTGGTGTAAAAGTAGAGGAGGCAGTGGATAGGGCAAGACGGAGGCAGATGATCCACTGTGACGACCCCTAAAGGGAGCAGCTGGAAGAAGAAGAAGAAGAAGAAGAAGAAGAAGAAGAAGAAGAAGAAGAAGAAGAAGAAGAAGAAGAAGAAGAAGAAGAAGAAGAAGAAGAAGAAGAAGAAGAAGAAGAAGAAGAAGAAGAAGAAGAAGAAGACGACTCGTCTTGCACTCTTACAACACAGAACGAACAGAAAGGCACAGAGTTCTTGCATCCGCTTTGCAGCTCTCCTGTGATCATTACCAACCTTCATTGGCCACTATCACCACATCAATGTGTACCTGGTTGCATGTCACCCCGGTCATGTGATGCTGTAGTTTTAGGTCAATAAAGGCAAAGAATAGCACAGTAAGGCCCAGAGCAATACTTTTTAGTTCTAAATTAAATTGTTGTCATTTTTAATGTAATATGTATGACCACAGTAAAAAAGAAGGAAGGAAAAACTTGTTTGGTTGATACTAAAACGTAGTGAGTGTAATAAACATCCAGCAAAGTTTGACCAACAACAGAGAAATGTAATTTTAAAATATGCTTAAAATGTTCTCAGAAATCTATCTTAGAAATGTCTGGGTATGATACTAATACTCCACGGAGCACGAGTGAGTGGCATCGCAAAGCACGGCTCCCGGCCCACTACCCCACTACAGCAGTGCTAAAGACAACAGAGTGAGCTGCTGTAGACCCAACTGCGTCCACGGCTCACTAAAAACATTCTCCAGCTTTTAAATGGCCACAGCTTAAAGACGGTAGGGCTCTTACTCACTTTACTGCTGGGAAGGCTGGTTGACCAAATGAACAGATGAATGGAAGCTCTTGCCAACCCAGCTTTTATTCATTAGACTTCACGCAGTTAGTTTCTCTGACTTAAACAGAGAGAAGGAGACCACTGGGGACACTTCTGATAAAGCTGTGTGGGTCGGAAAACCCAAATCAGCCTTGTGATTGGCGAGTACACCACCTAGGTGCACAACACTAGGAATGTCCAGTTTATATCAAAGGGCGAATGTTGGAAAAAAACACCCACCGGCCACTTTATTAGGTACACCTGTTCAATTGCTTGTTAACACAAACAGCTAATCAGCCAATCACTGCCCAATCAATGGGCAGACTGGTTCCAGATGATAGAAAGGCAGCAGGAACTCAAATAACCAACCAGAATCTCTGAGGAACGTTTCCAACACCTTGTTGAAAGTCTGCCATGAAGAATTAAAGCAGTTCTGAAGGTAAAAGGGGGTCCAGCCTTTTACTAGCAAGGTGTACCTAATAAATTGCTGCTGTCGAAATAAAACCTTGTATCTCAATTTGTCATTTTTCAGTTTTTGAAACATTTTGGAAGCACCTGTCGGCCTTTACATTGTGTGTAAATTTCGTTTTGAATGGACCAAAAGAAACGGAAAAACGTCTGGTTCCATTGACTTACATTAAAAGGAAAGTAGGTTTTTTCCTTCTCCTGTAAAGTTACAATTTTGGAGACACAAGGTTTTGATCCGACAGCAGCGAAATGGGGCATAACATGGGGCATGTTCATCCTTCACCCCTGGTATCTCCTGACTTCTGATCTACCCAAGGACTCCACACACCAGCTCAACTCGACCCAAACCACATCAACCTGACTTAACGTATACTCGCTTAGACTCCAGAATAGCTGCCTGCCGGCAGCTCAAGTCTCTGAAGGAGCACAAATATGGTTAAAACGCCGCGAGAGCAACTGACTTGGAGCAGGTTGCGGAGAAAGGAATACTGATGTTGGGAAAGCCTGCAGAATACTAGGATGGGTAAGGTTTAAGAAACAAAGAAAGTTTGGGCTTTGAAAGGGAACATGAACAGTGAGCCCTTAGGACTCCCCCAAATTTCTACAAGATTCACCTTGCAGATATAAAACAAACAGAAAGCCACACAATTCATCTTTCAAATGAGTCTTTTAGTTCTCACGAGTATTTACAGCAGTCCTTAAAGACTTTCTGTAAGCAAAGCAGGTGGATGTAGACTCGGTCTCTTATACTGGCCCCTCCTGACAGCATCAAGTCAACAAAACATATAGCTATACAGATTAAGGCTGTCACTACAGCTTAGAGTTTAATAAGCAATAATAATAATAGTAATAATAATAATGAGTGATTAGAGTTTTAAACAAAGGCCAAACAAGGCTATATAGCAGAAAACATTTACTTTATATAAATATGTACACCAGTATTTGTACATCAATTATATGATTTCCAGACAGAGTGGCTATTATTATTTATTTTTCATACATTCAACAAAAAAACCTCAACAACTAAATACAGTACGTTTTTTCCCGTATCAGATGTGCCCACCTGTGTGCACCATTTGCTTTTATTATTGCTTCCATTCTTCTCAGGATGCCTGATTTCAGCTTTTTGAGAACATCCACACCTTCCCTGTTTGATAGGTACATTTTGATCTTCTCAGCAGTGCGCCTGGGGTCATTATCTGTAGAACAAATTTCTTCCAAATGTTTACCAGAGGGCATTACATGATGTATGTACATTTGTTGGTACTTAGCCTTCAATAGTGCCTTAAATCAAAAACTAACCACCATCTCCAGATGTCGTTATACATCCTCAAACGTGCAGTGGATCCCCCACCATGCTTGACTGATGGCTGTAGAGCTGGTTTGAAGAGCGTCTCGCTGCTTTGGTGGCATTTATTCTGCCTTCTTTTACCTCCAAGATCTTAAATTGAGGATTCATAAACGTTCACAGGCCATAAAACGTTACGCCACATCTCAAATGTCCAGCTTTGCTGTTCTAGTGGGAATGTTCTTCTTTTCTTCATTTCCTTTTCTCAGTAACAGATTTTTGAGAGCTCCACATTTTCAGACCCAATGCGTTGAGTCGGTGACAGTTTTGGTGATCTATCGAGTCTGGTACATTTGTTGAAGTGCCCCTTTCTATAGGTCTAAGTCCAGGTTTTCCCCTCTTTTACACAAGTGTACACAAAAGTTCAAACACTCCTGGTCCAATTAGGACCACGTTTTGTTGATGCACGTTGTACGTAATTTGACCAGGTGTGCCCAAACTTTTGTACATGACTATCGCATTGAATGATCAAATCTAATCATCTGTCTGATGCTGCTATCACTCCAGAATCATCATGCATCTTTCCCTAAACTGATAACTAGACTCACTGAAAAGCCAAACCTAAATCGATCCAGTCATCAAGTAACCGTGAGAGCCCTAATACAGACATCAGGCTTTGCACAGAACTGTTTTTAACAGACTTCACAGGACCGACTCAGCTTGATATGGGATGTGAAGTGTGTCTGAGCTTTGATTCTCTAAACTGCCATTTCGCAGCGCTACGCTGAGCGCAACAGCTCAGTCGCCTCTTTCCAAACCTCAAAAAACAGCCTTGGTATTCAGAGCAGTTTCGTAACGTGAATAAGCCCATATAAAACGTGGCCTGTTGTGACAGTTACAGGGACTCGGAGTGCTGGTGTATTAGTGACGCGGGCACATGTTGTAGGCAGCTGTGGCAGGAGGTGGAGGACGAGGAGGAGGAAAGAAGGAGAAATCCCCTCTTGCGTGCCTCGGTGGCGCCGCCGTGCTCCACTCCAGCATCTGGGAGCAGGATGTGCGCAGTGGAGGCTCCACGATGAGGCCTGCAGTCTTCCGCACTGTCGCGGACTGATCAAACGCTTGCGTGAGCGTCCTACCGCGCGCTTGCTGTGAGGTAGCTTTCAGAAGGAGGGGTGAAGCGGCACCGTTGTTTATGGAGGAAACGATGAGTTGAACTTCTGTCACAAAGCCCGCTTTTATATATATTGCTTCCATAAAGGTCTCCATGAGCACTGTGACATGCAGCTGAGCAGTAAAGGAACCATTTACCTCAGCTTCCTCCAACTCTCTCATTTCATCATTTTCATCATTTTCTTCACTATAGAGTGATAGTTAGTTTTTAGCTTCATGTAAACAGAAAGACTCAAACTACTGTAGGTACATTCCAGAGCCAACCTAGGCTAATTTGAATGGCTTGGGCATCCGCCTCAGAAGGCCCGAGCCACGTTTGATCCCTTGTTCCTTTATCATGCTCTATTTACTGCCACAAAGGGACATTATCCACAACCTACAGTTCTGAGGTAAATGGGCTGAAATGTTTGTTGGTCTACCTGACCGTGGTTTGGTTTTAACAGAGCCCCTGATTTTCCATTTGTTAATCAGTTTGAAGACTGCTGACTAGCATGATCAATTCCTTGGATATCTTTTTTTGTATCCCGTTCCTGTTTTATACAGTTCAACTACCTTTTCCCGTAGATCCGCTGACAATTCTTTTGCTTTCCCCATGACTCAGAATCCAGAAACATCAGTGGCTGGATGAAAGATGCAAGAGTCTGTCTGGATCCCAGAAACTCACTCAGCTTTTACGCACACACACTGATTACACGCAAACAGATCACAGGTGAGGATGTTACCGGTTTAGTAGCCATTCAAACCCATTTGTGTCAACTTCTGTGCATGTTATCAGGCCAAAATCACCAGGGGATGTACATTTTTGATCAGGGTTATTTGGGTAGTAAAAATAAAGAGACCGTATCAGAACGAAATGATTCTTTGACATGTAAAAACGCTCTCTATAGGCCTCCTGGTGGAATGGAACAAGTTTTATTAATATCCAATTATTATCATCCAATCATTATCTCTATGCGAAACGTTGTGTCTCTGTGTTGAGCTGCTAGTGAACAATGAGGGGTATAAAGTGAAGAGGTGAACAGCCTCTTCACACCTCTCCACAGGGACGGTAGTGTCCAGATAAAGCGGACAGAACATTTGCCGTTTCGTTGATCTCGACAGAATGTGTACAACTGCCGCAATTAAAATTTGCATTTAAACAAAAACAATAACCCTTTTTTCAGCGTGGACTTGTTTGCTCACCGATGAAGATGAAAATACAGCCATGAGAGGGGCGTTGTCGGGCATGACACAAACCAGGATAAGAACCATTGAAACGCATGTCCTTGAGAGGCACGTTGCTTTTTATAAAACAGCAACAAAACACAACATGATAAACGGAACAAACGGACATTCCCATCGGAATATACTTCATCAACATTACTGAAGAAAAAAAAAAAAATCGCATCATTCAAGGGATGGACTTCCTGATGAATTTTACGGCTTCCATTTTAAAATAACTTGGAGCCGAGTGATGAGGTTGGATCATAAGCCAATATTAAAAACACTATTAAATGGTCATTAAGTCATATTCTGCACATATTCAAATGAAGTGAGCTTATCCAACGTATGCAACTGTATTATCTAGGAAAATAGAGAGACTGGACTAATACTGGCTGAACATCAAAGTTCTTGGATCAGTGCAGAGGGCAAAAAAAAGAAAAAGAAAAATTAAAAATTCTAACTTTCTGCCACTAGACTTCAGTCAATGTTAGCAACATTAAGTAAGGAGAGAAAAAAAAATACATATATAATTATATATATATTTATATCTAACCCTAACCCTACACACACACACATATATATATATATATATATATTTTTTTTTTAATTTTTTTTACTATGTTAGTTGAGGCTGGTGTAATAGGTGACACTTCTGCCAGTCATGCTGGAGACTGGGGTCCAATCAAGCGCCCTACTCTAACTTCCTATGCGTGCCTCTGTAAACTTATCAAATTGTAAATTGCTCTGGAAAAAAGCGTCTTACATGCCATGAATGTAAAACATAATCATGATAAATTACATCACAATATACTTTCCTGTGTATATCATGCAGTACATGTCAGTACAAAACACTGAAGACCTTCATGCATCATTTAAAAAATACGACCAGATTTTTGACCAATCACAGACAAGAGCAATAACTATTGCTCAGCTAAATCTATACGGCAACTGCCTATGGAATTACCTTAACCCATTTATTCAATTTTCCCAACTGCTTTATTCTCTCCTGTTATTTTTCATTTATAGGTTTAGTTCAAATCAGGGAAGCCCAATATTGAGGACATTACATATTCTTTTCATTAATAACAACAAAGCTCATAAGACTGGAAATGGTTTGAAAAGGATTTCCCAAAGGCCTGAACCTCAATCAGTCCAAAGCCAAGCAGGCAGCTTACAAAAGCAATCTGCAAGAATAGGCCGCCAACAAAGCTGGAACCCTCAAACCAGCGAGAAAAGACCCAACAGTTACATCTAAGACTCTGGAGAAACTTCCCACCCTTAAATCCATCTGTGTTTATGAGAACCGTAAACAAAAACATTAAAACGACACGGGCGTTCATGAAGGGCCTCCAGGGCACAAACAACCACTCATTTCAAGTTCCGTAGAATTACTAAAGTCTTAAAAGCTGAGACAAAAGTCAAGTCATGTTTGGATAAGGCTTCATATCAACATCAGGACCTCTTCTCATCTGGGTAGCATGTAGGGAGTGTGATGGTGCTGGTCTGCTTTGCTGCCTCAGGGTCTCAACAGCTTGCAGTGTTCTGCAGGAGCCTTGAATTACTAGTTGTATCAGGAAATTCTTCAGCAGATTTCTCACATTTGTGTTGTGACTAGTAGGTGAGCGTGTTTTTTGTTGTGTTTTTTGGGCTGATTAATCTGATTAATCACGTTATCTTGTGCAGTTAATTGGAATGAATCACATTTGCTCAATTTTTTTTTCCATTAAAGAACAAGTAATATAGCCATAAATGGAGAAAATATTTATCGGAATGTATTCATGATCTAATAATTTAACAATTATTTTCATACTGTGGACAAAGAGTTGAACCTTTGTATATATGTATTCATATACGTATACATTTTAATATTATATATATATACAGTGAGTCCAAGAAGTATTTGAGCCCTTGCTGATTTTCTTTGTTTGCCCACTAATAAAGACACTATCCTTCTGCACTTTTAATGGTAGATATATTCTAACATGGAGAGACAGAATATCAAGACAAAAATCCAGAATATAATTTTAAAGAATATATTTTAATTAATTTGTATTTCAATGAGGAAAATAAGTATTTGATCCCTCTTGCCAAACACACTCAATACTTAGTGGCAAAGCCTTTGTTTGCAAGCACAGCGGTGAGACGTTTGTTGTAGTTAACCACAAGTTTAGCACACACACCAGGGGGAATTTTGGCCCACTCTTCTTTGCAGATCCTCTCTAAATCACGAAGGTTGGTGGGCTGTCGCTTGGCAACTCTGACCTTCAGCTCCCTCCATAGATTTTCGATCAGATTGAGGTCTGGCGACTGGCTGGGCCACTCCATGACCTTAATGTGATTTTTCTTGAGCCAATCCTTTGTTGCCTTTGCTGTATGTTTAGGGTCGTTATGTTGGAAGACCCAACCACGGCCCATTTTCAGATCCCTGGCAGAGGGGAGGAGGTTGTCCCTCAGGATTGTGCGGTACATGGCTCCATCCATCTTCCCAGTGATGCGGTGAAGTAGCCCTGTACCCTTGGCAGAGAAACACCCCCAAAACATTATGCTTCCACCTCCATGCTTGACGGTGGGCACAGTGTTCTTGGGGTCATAGGCAGCATTTTTCTTCCTCCACACATGGCGGGTGGAGTTGAGGCCAAAAAGTTCAATTTTGGTCTCGTCTGACCACAAAACCTTCTCCCAATAACTTGGTTCATCTTTCAAATGATCATTGGCATACTTGAGGCGCGCCTCCACATGTGCTCCCTTCAGCAGGGGTACCTTTCGGGCACTGCAGGATGTGAATCCATTGTTGCGCAAAGTGTTGCCAATTGTTTCCTTGCAAACTGTGGTCCCAGCTGCCTTCAGGTCATTTGCTAACTCCTGCCGAGTGGTTGCAGGACGATTTCTGACCGTTCTCAGCATCATTGCCACCCCACGAGGCGAAATCTTCTTTGGAGCACCGGGCCGAGGTCTGTTGATTGTCATGTTATACTCTTTAAACTTTCTGATAATTGCACCAATAGTTGTTACTTTCACATCCAACACCTTACTAATCTTTTTGTAGCCCATTCCAGCTTTGTGAAGGTCAACAATTCTGACTCTGAGGTCCTGTGACAGCTCTTTGGTTTTACCCATGTTGGAGACTTGAAATCTGTGTGATCTGTCTGATTCTGTGGACAGGTGTTTCACACAAGTGATTAGTGAGAACAGGTGGCTTCAGGTCAGGTAACAAGTTGATTGGGAGTGTCTAACTGGTCTGTAAAAGCCAGAACTGCTAATGAATACTAAGGGATCAAATACTTATTTCACTCCATGAAATACAAATCAATTAATATATATTCCTTAGATTTATTTTCTGGATTTTCTTTTTAATATTCTGTCTCTCCATGTAAGAATACATCTACCATTAAAAGTATAGAATGATCATGTCTTTATTAGTGGGCCAACGAAGAAAATCAGCAAGGGATCAAATACTTCTTGGACTCACTGTATATATATACACACACACACACACACACACACACACACATTTTTCTGTTGGTTAGAGATGGTTGTGTGTGAAAATCCCAGCAGATCAGCAGTTTCTGAAATACTCAGACCAGCCCGTCTGGCACCAACAACCACGCCACGTTCAAAGCCCCTTAAATCCCCTTTCTTCCCCGTTCTGATGCTCGGCCTATATGTATATATATATATATATATATATATATATATATACACACACACACAGTCCCTGTCACTGTTCCTCCACAATTGTAGAACTCATTCATTCAGGTTGGAGATTCCTGTTACAGTGGAGGTTCTTAAGGAGAAATGCAGCTTTTCACTTTACAGTTGCTTCTGTAAGTTAGTTGGCCAGCGACGCCCAACAAAGGCGCTGAAGAAATTGCTTTAAAACCTGAAAGCTACATTTGAATGAAAGAGCTACAATGGAGGATTTTATAATAACACCATGCAGCATGCAAGCAGCCGGGCTTAACGCTGGACTGCCGTGCACGGTGTTAATGCGCTCTTAACATGTTAACTTTGACAGCCGCTCTTTCTTGCCTGTTTGCCTGTTTGCCTCTTTTTCTTTTAGATGTTCTTCCATTTCATCTTTTTTTATAAACCTGTGAAAAACCTGTGAAAAGCACTTTTGTGTAATGTCAGCTGCTTGAATTGGAATAAACCTCAACCAAAGAGGTTGGGCCATGCAACACGACCATAAACAGACAGGTACATCAACAAAGTGACTGAGTCCTGCTGAACAACAATGTAAAATCTTGTGTGCATTGTTCCTTGAATAAAACTTGAATTTATTGCTTCATAGATGTTGAACAGGACAATCAGCCACAAAAGGCTGTGTGTTAACGGACTGACTGAGCCGTGTTCTGAGCCATTAAGTGCATGTTATAAAACAGATAGTTCTGGTCCCAAAACCCGATTGGTTGAGGTACTTATACCCACTCGCAATACCTGAATTTTTAGTGTACTGATAGATGGGACCAGGCATCACCGGAAATGGTCCAAAACACGGCTAAACATAAGAAAACTGGCTTTGTTCAAACAGATTTCCGTAACTTTGCCGTTAAACTCAGCAGATCGCTAACCGGCTACCTAATATTCAAAGTTGGGTTGTGATTTGAAGGAGTCACTGTAAAAAAACAACATCTAAAGAATATTTAACTTATATTTATGGCATTTGGCTGACGCTCTTATCCAGAGTGACTTACAATTTGATCAGTTTTTTTTACACAGTTAGGCCAAGGTAGTGTGAGGAGTCTTGCCCAAGGACTCTTATTGGTATAGTCTAGGGTGCTGCCCTGGTGGGGGATTGAACCCCAGTCTACAGCGTAGAAGGCAGAGGTGTTAACCACTACACTAACCAACCACACACTTCAATGTCTTACATGTTTGATAGTTTTGTATCTTTGCCATAAGCGGTATTAAACCCAGGGTGGGAAAATGAATGTAAGGCACTCTTGGCTTGATGAACTTCACTTAAATTACCATAAATTAACATTATTATTACAGCAATTTAATAAAAAGTAGCCACATTTTGAGGCAAAGTTTCCTTCTATACCATGAAATGATCAAGATTACATGCCAAAAAAAGTTCATTGGTAACAATGAACAGTCATGGGTAACAAATTGATTGTACTCTTTTAATGGCCTGTGGTTGCTTGGCAACAATAGCCAGTGCTAAACAAACTGCATTTCTCAGAAATTAAGTGCTCATTGTGCTTGTTCATTATTTTAAATTGAAGTATTTTATCATATTGCATGATATTTTGATGACTGTCGTCGACGCTTTATAAAAGCAATAAGCCACTCCAGGCCACACATTTCACTTCAACATCACTAACTCAGGAAAAAAAAATCAAAGCACAGCCTATTGTGGCTTATTGTTTTGATATGTGCGGCTAATGAATCCATATTAAATGTGCCAAGTAACTAAAAACCATTGTTTGTATATAGACAAATCTCTGACCACACTACTCTGCTTTGGTGGAATAATTTACTGCAATATTCATTCAAGTGTTCTCACCTCTTTTGAGTTCATCGCCCTGCAAAAACCTCAACCCACATTCCAGGGCCATTCTCCAAAAATAAACAGCTTATTATAACGCTTGATAAGCACATGTGTAAGATATTCACTGCCATATGTAGCGTGTCAGACTGGCCATTTGTGCGGTGATATCCGGTGAGACAGTCTGGACTAGCTGGGCTGATTTACAACCAGCCATTCCTGTTGATCAGTTCAGTCCTGCCTGTCTGTGCTATAGGACAGCTCATACAACCAAAACACAGGCTAGAGCCAACTTAGTCATTTGACTGCGAGCAAAACCACAGAGACGGGCTTGTTAGGATTATCAGTGTGCGAGTGAGAGTGAGCTGTTGGGAGGAGTGTTGGCTGAGGCTCACCTGCTGCTTCATGTCAGCATAGGCCTTCTCAGAGCTGAGCTCCACTTGCTTCTTAAAACTCTCCAGAGCGTGCTCTGCCTGCTGGGCCTGCTGTCTCTGCGACTCCCTCAGGCGGCTCAACTGCTCCTCTTTGTCCCTGGAGCATGCACATAAACACAAAGACATCAGGATAGAGTGTCATATACACTCACTGGCCAGTGTAGTTGCTTGTTAACACAAATAGCGATTGAGCCAATCACACGGTTGCAGCTCACTGCATTTAGGTATGTAGAGGTGGTCAAGACGACCTGCTGAAGTGCAGACCGAGCATCAGAACGGGGGAGAAAGGGGATTTAAGGGACTTTGAACGTGGCGTGGTTGTTGGTGCCAGACGGGCTGGTCTGAGTATTTCAGAAACTGCTGATCTGCTGGGATTTTCACGCTCAACCATCTCTAGGGTTCACAGAGAACGGTCCGAAAAAGAGGAAATATCCAGTGAGCGGTCAGTTGTGTGGATGAAAATACCTTGTTGATGTGAGAGGTCAGAGGAGAATGGGCAGACTGGTTCCAGATGATAGAAAGGCAGCAGGAACTCAAATAACCAACCAGAATCTCTGAGGAACGTTTCCAACACCTTGTTGAAAGTCTGACATGAAGAATTAAAGCAGTTCTGAAGGCAAAAGGGGGTCCAACCATTTACTAGTGTACCTAATAAAGTGGCCGGTGAGTGTACATTTATTTGCATCTTTTCTAAGGTATTTTTATGAGCAGCCTTATTACTGCTATAAATTAAACATTGTGCTTAGGTGCTTCTTTTGCACAACATTGTGCATTTAGCAAATATCCTAGGTACCTAATAAAGTGGCAGGTGAGTGTATAAGATGTGGGGTCAACATACATGTCATACATGTGTTTATGTATTGTTGCTGTCCAAAGAAAACAAGTAGTGACAGTGACCTGTGCAGCTGCCGGCCCATGGAAACCCATTTCAGAACTTTTTAATGAGTGATGTAACAGTTTCTAAACTTCAGAACTCAGCAGCCCGACTTCGTGAGTTTGCGTGGTGTACCGCTTCACAGCTGAGCTGATGCTCCAAGACGTTTCCATTTCACAAAAATAGCAACAGCTGACCAATTTATTGAACTGTGTTGCAAAGAAACATCCTGTGAAAGTCCCACGATTAAAGCTCTTCAGTACAACTCATTCTACTGCCAATGTTTGTCTATAGAGACTGCATGGCTGTCTGCTTGATTTTACGCACCTGTTTATATGGTACACAGAGTTTTGACAGACAGACACACACACACACACACACACACACGCACACACACACACACGCTTTCATTTCATCAGATGCCTTTTTCAGAGTAGCTACTGTACATTATTATTATAAGTCATTTTAGATTATTTATTATGCTTGTCATCAAAATGTGTTTTCAAATGGTGTAAAAGAAAAGGACCAAAAGTACTGTGAAAAAGTTAAAGACCACACTTTATTTATTAAATTACAGCCAGAAATGGCCATGGAGTATAATGTTATTCATTCACGACAAAACAGAAGTTCCCAAAACTGGAGTTCAGTGCTTCCCTAGCTGATTCTTGTGGCTCCCCAGACACATTTTTTCCCGTATCCCCATGTGTTGCGAGTTAGATTGGAGCAAAAATGTGGACCGCCTGGAGGTCCCCGAGGACCAGGTAGGGAAACAACGATATACGGAACGCATGAAAAGACAACTCAATGTTATAAGGCCTAAAAGGATGTGCAGCTATCAAGAAGCTGTCAACTGCCAATCAAACACAGAAGCCGCTGGTGTTCTCAGAACAAAGGACTGGTCACCCCAAACCTCAACATCACTCAACATTGTGTATGAGATAGCCTGGAGTGTGAGAAGAAGATGAAGAAGAACAAACCTTTCAGATTTTCCTCCAGAAAAAAAAAGACAAAAAGTATGGAACCGATTTAAAAGCAAAAGGTGGGCACATTTACATCCAGCAAAAAAAAGACATTCAGTCATTCATGCTTTTGTGTACTTTTCTGTTCAGTAGCTTTGCAGCTTCTTCCCCTGATGCTAAGAAATGTAACTTGTACTCAACGGCTGCTTCGACTGGAAAATAAATAAATAGAGGGTGGTCTAACTTTTGCACAGGACTGTATAAGCACTAAACCGAAACCTAAGCCCAGTGTAATGTTCAGTAGCAGAAAAGTGGTGGTAATTCGCCCTTTCAGCTAAAAACACACACAGAAAAAAATATACACATGTAGGCCTTGACACAATAAGAGCTATTCTGTTTGTCAGGACATTGTTGTTTAGACCTGTTTTTCTCTGGTTTCTCTATGAAGCCAGGGCATTTTCACCCTGTACACACACACACACACACACACACACACACACACACACACACACACACACACACACACAGTAGGTCTATAAATGATCCACAATTCTGTCAGAAAAAGCCTCTGAATACAGTGGGTCTGAATACATAAGCTAAAGTATCTATAGTGTTCCACCCAAGAGAATTGGGAGCTAGCCCAGCTCTCCTCACAGAACCCAATCCAAGCCTGTAATGTCCTCGGGCGTACAATGTGGAAAAAACACACAGACAAAGGCATAAATGGTTCACATATTGTGCAGAAACTCACTTTGGAGGGAGAAAACAGGAAAAACGTGACTGAAAAGAAAAGATGAGAAAAAGATGACTACTTTTCATCACCTGATTGGAGCTGCTTTTCATAGTGAATAGAGAACCTCAGTGCCCATTACAGCACTTCAAAACCATAGGGGATGGGGGGGGCGGGTGTGGGGGTGTGGAGTGGGGGGGGGGATCAGTGGGAGCCAGAGCGCTCCAGCTAGCAAAACAAACAAAGCTTTGACGCCATGTCTAACAACAATACTGAGAGACAGCAGCCAAAAGAGCTGTCAGAGTTGAGATAGTCCTCAGCCTGGGATGAGACTGACTGCTACAAAGAGCCTGTCAAGTTCCTCTCAGAATGTGTGTGTGTGTGTGTGTGTGTGTGTGTGTGTGTGTGTGTGTGTGTGTGTGTGTAAGCAGCATCGGCGAAGCGAAAGGCACCTCGCTCCCTTTCCTAAGAGTGAGTGTAATTACTGTGTTAATTACTTTTAATTGACAGGAAGATTCTCTAGAGCCCGGGAGACAAAACATTAGCATGCAATCAAACGCAGTAACTGCCACATCCAAAAGAGCCACAAGACTCAACAACACCGAGGCAACATGGATTACGACATGACGAGTAATGAAATCAGGCTGTTTGATGTCAAGGAGGAAGGTGAGGCATTTAAGAGGAAAAAAAAAAAAAAAAAAAGAAATAATTATAAGCCAAACAGGAAGAAGCTGAGAGAGAGTCTAATACACACTACAGTCCACCCTTCACTAAGCATCAGGGGGGAAAAGCAGAAGACCCGGAATTCCCGGAAATTCCACAAAAGCCTTAACAACTAAATATGTAGTTTTTTTCAGTACTTGTGTCCAGCATTTGCCCCATTACAGCTTCTTTTCAGTCTGCAGGGACGTTTTCACACCTCCCAAGTTCAGTCTTAGAAGTTGCTTCGTATTTTCTCCTTCTCACGATCCAGGTAACCCCAAACACTTCCAAAGCTAATCTGGACGTGCATGGGGTGGTCAGTCTACTGCACTGAGAACACCAGCAGCTTCTTCGTTTGACTTTAAAAATGATCTCCTTTTCTTAGTCACAGCTTCTCAACACCCTTACAGAAAAAAAAACTAAAGAATTATGTGAATAAAAACGATTTTTGGACACTTTACATGTTAAAAGTGTATAATTATATGACAAATGTGAGATCACGCGACAACGTTCACATGTGAAACTGCATGAAATATAAAGGATCCTTCGAGACTCACAGCGTTGAGTCGTTCTCACGGTGGAAAGATGAGCAAATCTCTCAGAGATGAAATCTCTGAATGCTCCTTATCTGACTGTGGCAGTTTGGGTGGTCTACCACGTGAAAATGCGCACTTTTGTGTACTTCAGACGTTTAACATTGTCTCATCACAGGTGAAAAAGCCAGATCATGTGAAAAAACAAAGCGTGAGAATGTGTGAAGTGGTTCTTAAACGTTTTACAGAAACGCTGAGATGTGGGAGCTTTCTGTTTACTTTTTAACACGCATGGTTTTTCTGCATTTCACATGCGAAAAACATCTGAACGAATAAAAAATAAATGACTAACTAGTTGTTGGAGGTCCTGAACGCAAGTCAAATAAATAAACTGAAGTCACTTTTTGACGAGTCAAACTCGGAACTCATAACAGTCACAACTTTCACAAAAAGCCTGTGGTTACTCATTCACAAAAAGCGCTCTAACGAGCAGTCCTAAACATGAAAACTTTGCCCCAAAGTGTTTCATATGGTTCAATGACAAACAACCACCTACAGTACGTCTCTGATGTGGGATCCGTCCCGCTTTAGTCACTGTCTTTTTTAATGCACACACAAATGCCAGACATAATAACAACAGGAAATAATGTCAACAAAGAGCGAGAAAACACAGGGAAAAAAGTTGGGGACCTTTTTTCCTCCCCTCTTTCTTTTTTTCCCCCAGTGTAATTTTGGTCTCTCTCATGTTTGACATCAAAAGATCCAGAAATTGTCTTTTTTTCCACCCCTCCAATGTTGTGTACTCTGTAACTCTGTAATTATTAATCTGCCTTACAACATGAATGCCTACAGGGCAGACGCAGACACAAAAGGACCTTCTCCGGATCTCTGATGTGGAGCAACCCGCTTTGGAGGGAGAGGGAAAAAAAAAAAAAAAAAAGAAGTGACTCAAAAAGAAAGAAAAGATGGGAAAGAGACGAAGCCGCAAAAATAGCCCTCTGAACTTTGAGTCTTTTAAGCAGAAGAAAGAAGTGGCTGATTGAGAAATAGGGGACAAGTCTGCAACCGCAGAAAAGGGCACGCACATCGGACTGCAGCTCTCTTCACAGTAAATAATCTGGGCCCATTCCTTTATGCCAATGATAATAATATCCTACGCGACTTGCCAGCGGGACGATAACATAAATACAATAACAAATGATCTACATCAGAGGTTTCCAACCCTAGTCCTGGAATACTCTTGCCTTGTGTCCAATTCTGTGCTTTCCTTGTTCTAAAACTCAGGAAGGGCTCATTAATCAACGCCCATTAATCTGCTCTTCTCAATTAATAACGTGGTTTTTCAATGCTGTTGCTGCATTTATATAACATATAATGAATGGGATGCAACAAAGCTGAAAATGCATGGATTTTTATGAACAAGTAAAAGAATTAACAGGGATATAAATCACACAGCATGCATTGTACTAATATTCTGAGCTCGAAACAAACGAACTGCAAGCTCTTACTGATATGAACTGCACTCTGAATGAGCCTCGTGCAGTTTTCATGCTATGATAAGCAGCAGAGTAAACCAGCCATTTAGGGGTGTACTCTGTGTACTTCTGGTGCCGGTCCCAAGCCCGGATAAATGGTGAGGGTTGCGTCAGGAAGGGCATCCGGCATAAAACTTGTGCCAAAACTATCATGCGGATCACAGATATGATTGCCATACCGGATCGGTCGAGGCCCGGGTTAACAATGACCACCTCCGGTGCTGCTGACCAGCAGGGTGCCGGTGGAAATTGGACTACTGTAGGTCGAAGATCAACAGAGAGGAGAGGAGGAAGGCGGGTTAGAAGGCAGCGAGAGAGAAGGAAAGGCAGGAGTGTGGAGGTTAGAGTGGGGACTCTGAACATAGGGACAATGACTGGTAAAGGCAGAGAGCTTGCAGACATTATGGAGAGAAGGAAGGTAGATATTCTGTGTGTCCAGGAGACCAGATGGAAAGGAAGCAAGGCCAGGAACATTGGAGGTGGATTCAAACTGTTCTGTCATGGTGTAGAGAAGAAGAGAAATGGAGTAGGGATAATCCTAAAGGAACAGCTTGGGAAAAGTGTTCTGGATGTAAAGAGAGTGTCAGACAGGATCATGAGCCTGAAGTTGGAGGTTGATGGTGTAATTTTGAATGTGGTCAGTTCATATGCACCACAGGTTGGTTGTCAGTTAGAGGAGAAAGAGGAATTTTGGAGTAAGATGGATGAAGTGGTAGATGGTGTCCCTAGAGAGGAGAGATTGGTGATTGGTGCAGACTTCAATGGACATGATGGTGAAGGGAACAGAGGGGATGAAGAGGTGCTGGGTATGTATGGTGTGAAAGACAGAAATGCGGGAGGTCAGATGGTTGTAGATTTTGCAAAGAGAATGGAAATGGCTGTGGTGAACACGTATTTTCAGAAGAGGGAAGAACACAGGGTGACATACAAGAGTGGAGGTGGATTATATCCTTAGCAGGAGATGCCACCTAAAGGAGATTGGAGATTGTAAAGTGGTATCAGAGGAAAGTGTAGCAAGGCAGCATAGGGTGGTTGTCTGTAGAATGAGATTAGAAACAAAGAAGAGGAAGAGAGTGAAGACAGAGCCAAAGATTAGATGGTGGAAGCTGAAGGAGGAGGTGGGTTGCAGGCAGTTCAGGGAAAAATTGCAAGAGACCCTTGGGGGCAGTGAGGAGCTACCTGAGGACTGGGAAACTACAGCTAAGGTGGTGAGAGAATCTGGCAAGAATGTGTTGGGTGTTTCGTCTGGTCAGAGGAAAGAAGACAAGGAAAGTTGGTGGTGGAATGAGGAAGTCCAGGAGAGTATTCAGAAGAAGAAGGCAGCTAAGAAAAAGTGGGATAACCAGAGAGATGAAGGAAGTAGGCAGGAGTACTGTGAGGCTAGTCGCATAGCGAAGAGAATGGTGGCGAAGGCAAAGGCTCAGGCCTATGATGAGCTGTATGAGAGGTTGGACAGTAAAGAAGGAGTAAAGGACTTGTATCGTTTGGCTAAACAGAGAGATAGAGTTGGAAAGGATGTACAGCAGGTTAGGCTGATAAAGGATAGAGAGGGAAATGTACTAGTCAGTGAACAGAGAGTGATGAGTAGATGGAAGGAGGACTTTGAAGAACTAATGAATGAGGAAAACGAGAGAGAGAGGAGGACGACGGGGGGAGAGATAGTGGATCAGGAAGCGCAGAGAATTAGTAAGGTGGAAGTGAGGGCAGCTTTAAAAAGCATGAAGAATGGAAAGGCAGTTGGTCCAGATGACATACCTGTGGAGGTATGGAGATGTTTAGGAGCAATTTTTGCGTTGAGAGTGTTGGTAGAGAAGTACAGAGAAGGTCAGAAGGAGCTACATTGTGTCTTTGTGGATCTAGAGAAGGCAGATGATAGGGTGTCATTATTTTATTAGCTGTCTGGACTAATCATTAATGGCCAGTCAGTTAGTTTGTTTACATGGAGTTTTGAAAGCAAGAAATTTGACAAAACCGGACCATCGCGAGTTTTAGTTGAATATCTTTGGACTAAATGTTGAAGTATGTGCTTCCTAACGCTGGACTTTGAGACTACGATCAGTCGGAAGACCTGTCAGGTGATGTCCTTTCTCTGACTTTCTTTTGAGACTCGTCTCTTGGTCATGCAGATGCCCTGAACATTCTTTTGCCTTTGGTATGGGCCGCTGTGGGTGCGCTTCAAGCGTGTGATGTGAAGTGAGGAGCAGACAGTGTGTCACCATCCATCACAGAGAGAAGGGAGAGATGAGAGGGCAGAGCGAGGGATGGAGATGGCGGCGGACGAATAAAGAATTGCAGGGCGGTAAAAGGGGAATGCCAGCTCTACCGAGGCTGCGCTGGCTTTTTCGGAATGGGGTTTTCTGGTCAGAGAAGTGGAAGGAGAGGAGGCTCAAATTAAAGACGTGCTGTCGAACCAGAGGAAATCCTTCTCATCCCGCACTCTTAAAGGGCTTCTCGAGGGGGGTGGCTGGCGGGCAGGAGGAGAAGAAGAAGGGGGAGGACTTAAGGAAAGGGTGATGGAGCTTCCGCCTAGCCACAGGCCAGACAGGAGGGTCCATTTTCCAAGCCTCTGAAACCACGAGACGCCTCCAATGCGGAGAACAGAGCGCGCCGATGGGGAACTCGCCGCGGTACAAAAATGACTAGAGAGGCCCGCTGCGCCCAGCCTTCAAATGTAGCACTGGACCTCGGCTTCCCATTCATTTTCCTGCTGCTCGCTTTCCATTTCCTATGTGGGCACTCGCACTCGTGGCGGAAATGGGGGGGTTGGGGTGTAAACACATGGGTCAAGCAAAGCAAAACGTGGTGGCCTAGCCATCCCACACAGACGTATAAAAATACATGTAACGGCACTCAGACGACAGTGAAATCAATTCTTCTCATCAGAGCGTTTAAACCGATCAATCCTAGATTTGTAATTTAGTTTTTATGTGATAGAAACATTAAGACAAGACACTACAGGCAGCATAAATTGCCTATATACTCTATATTAAGTCTTTTAACCTGTAAACCGTCAAAGCTCTAAATAAATAAAATACCAGAAATGTATCTTACCAACTCTAACTCTAATGAAGGTTTAGCTCCATCCACACTAGGTCTAAACACGTTGTGCGATGTCTCTGAAAAGCTCGTTTCCTGCTGAATCTAAACAGAATATCCGTAGCTGAAGAATTCCTGAATTCTGAAGCAGAATTCCTGCACGTACAGGCTTAATCCTAACCATATTCTCAAGATAATTATAGAGAGTCCTATATTGCTCATGGGATCAATGGAGTGTCTGTCTGTCTGTCTGTCTATGTAAGCTGGATTTACTTTAACTGTATGTCACAAAATTCTCACTTTACGCTTTTAAAGGGTTCGGTAGTTTAGATAAAAACCAAACTTTTCTCACAGTTTTCTTCTTGTAGTTGATTTTAGTACAAATGTTAGGTGTTTAAAGTTGTTTCATTGTGCAGTGGAGCTACGAGGCCAATGCAGCCATCAAGCTTCTAGCCGGCAGGTTTGAAATGTGCAAACTGCATGTCTGAATCATCGCATACCAGTATTTAAGCATCTTAAATAGACTTGTACTGTTTCTGATACTAAAATATGGTTATCGATTACAACATACAAAAGGACTTTATTCTGTAATTTGTCATTTTTGGCCAAATCATGACAAAGGAACAAATATTATTCTGACCAAATAACATTTGACAACACACTGAGTGTCGGGCACACTCGTCTACTACAGATGGATTTTTGTAGGGCAGTTTCACCTCAAAATCAAACACCATTGGGTCTTGCGCACAGTAGAAATCGCATCTAGGTCAACCGGTTACTGAAATATAAACTTATATAAACCATTTGAGATTTCAAACTGCAGGAAACGGCCTGAAATTCCTCTATTTCCAGTCAAAACAGTCATTAGGCACAAGCTTTTTCAGATGATATTTCCGAGACTGGATAAGACAATTCACTTCCATGAGGAAAAGCTGCTGGCGTTCCCAGGACAACGAACTGACCGCCCCAGCACCCAGACCTGAACATCACTGAATATGCTTGGAATTACTTAATTGATACTGAATACTGAATAAGGACGCACGTTTAATAATGCAGGACTCATTCCATTCTTCTTCTGAAATGTAATTATCAGTATACTCGTTCACACCGACTACGACAAATGTTATGGTCCTGAGAAATACGAGCCTTCACGATGTTCAAAGTCAGCACATTTGGACAGTGGCTTGCATGATACTTACCCACATCTGCCTGTGGGAATGTGCATATGCAGAGTATTTCAGAGTAGAAACTGGGAATACAGCAGAAGTGAGCGATGCCATATAAGTGATGAATCACTGGTACATCTCGCACAGAGTCAGGGCCATCAAAGCTGTGCAGAGGAGGTGACATTTGGCCCTTGGCCTACCGCCTTACTCTTATGAAGGCTGAGGGGGTGGAGGGAAACGGACACTGAATGTCAAAATACCTACAAGTATGCGGCCGTATGGATCCCACATGGGCTCCAGACCAGTCCAAAGGCTGAGACCAGCCACTTCGCCAGTTTGTAGAAGCAGAATGCTAACAAATCCAGAAAGAGATCAAAGCTGGGAAATGAAACGCGAGGGGAAAATGAAAAGCTGAAATATTCAGCGGCGTAAAAAGAAGCACGCCGTTGCTTCTCTTCTCTCCCTCTAACAGCTCCCCCGCCCCCATCACCATCCACTCTCTCTCCAGAGAGCAAGAAACACTGCAGTTAGAGCTTGGGCTCCCAAGCTCCTCGACTGGCATGCAAATACGCAAAAGTTCAAAAATAACACCAGCCGGAGTTGTGAAGAGCGAAGACTTAACACCACACAAGCATGGTCAAATATTCTGTCTGAGGTCCAACAGAGCGAGAGCGAGAGGGTGAGGGGGAGAGAAAGAGAGCGAGGCGACAGTAATGAAGTTAAAGACGGCAAATGGAGGCTGTCTATGATGATCAGAAGCGCATTTGTTGGAGATTTAATGCGGCTGGATCTAAGAGGCAAAATCAGGCCAGCGCAGCAGAGAAGGCCCTGCAGTGTGACATTAGCAGCTAACGCACCATTGTGTCAGGAATGTCAGAGCGTGCAAAAGAGAGGGACCAAATCTCTTCTCTGTTACAGCGCCGAGACGGAAGAGCTGAGGGATTAGCCTTTACCAAATCAACATACTGTTAAAACGCACTGCTGGGTTATTCTCCTCCTCCCCAGACTGCCTGCATGCAATCACAAATATTTGTTTTGAGAAGCTTCAATGGTGAAGAAATAGCTGGCAACAGTTTTCTGACTGCTTCACTGCTCACTTTACTGCAACGCTGTAAAAAAGCGAGCTGAACAAGTCACATCAAGAGCAGAATTCTTGTCCTGCTAATCAGTGGCGATTCAATGCAAGCCAATATGGAAAAAGCCACAGGCCAAAAGCTATGATAATGACTCTGCTGGTCTGATTGCGTAGTGCATTTCTGACTGTAACCGATATGACAGTGGGGACCACCAAGGAAAGTACAGCTGAGCTGCCTTTGCCTCGCCGTGCCTGCTCCTCCTGGGTGGGATCGGGTTTGAGAGCGCCCACCGGCGCAGCTCGAGCCTCCTTAAATCAGTTTCATTCCCCTGATGCTGCGAAAGGCCTGCGCTACAACATGCGTCGTAAAACATCCTCCCGTCAGCCCATTCGGGTCTTAAGTGGGGGTGGCCGCTAAAGGATGCGGTTTGCGCATGACTGAACAAAACAATGTGCACACAATGTTAAAGGACCCTTGATTGATTTTTCTCCTCAATTCCACACGGTATATCACCCCACGGTACGTGGCTGATTTAGCTGGTTAATGCATCAAACCCACACAACAGATTTCACTTAAAAAAGTGGAAAAACGTTTACTCACCGTTTTGAAATGAAAGAGGTTCATGTGGCATGTAAACATTTTTAAAAGTTTCAAAATATACCATTCACACCTCGGGCCATACGCCACTCATCAGGTGGCCAATTTTGAATGGACTGTTTTCGTGATGCCATAAGTGACGCTGAAGTTTCACTCCAGGCTGCTTTTTAAACGAGGCACAATACAGGGCAGCCAATCAGAAGGATGCCCAAAATATACAAGCATCTCCAAGTTTTGAGCATAGCAACTGACCATAAATGGTCTATTAGCTTTTTTAGATCATAATGTGGCATAAGAGGACATGAAGAAACATGCAAGAAATAGGTCATTCAATTTACCACTTTCCAGCAGATGGTTGGTGCTCTACAATGGGCGGATTAGTGGTTTAGATGACAAGTACGAATACTGGGTTGCTGTGAAGGAGAGGTTTGGAAATGGTTAAGCTCTCTCAATCCATTGCATCGCCACTGCAGTCACTGTATTAATGTTTATTTGCACTTATTACATTATGTGAGTGTTTTTCTGAGCTTAAGGCCCAGATAAAATCCTAGCACACACATACCACCAAGTGCTCGGGGCGAGCTCAATCACCCCCTGTAAGAGGAGCAAGATCTGCAGGCTAGAGGGGCTGATGGGATGCATATAACGTTGGGTGGAAGCTGTGACTGTGTTTGATTTAAACGCTTTCAGATGCTCTTTAGAGGCGCGCATAGCAAGAAACAGCTGGCTGCTTTTCCACTGATATGCAGCAGGGCACGCCTCTCCGCTCTTTCCTAGCAATGGCGGGATGAATTCTTCCCTTCCTCAGCGGTGAAGGGCTCTCTCTCCCATGCCTTTAGCACACTCTGGATTCATTAGCCATTTATGGGGATGGTATGGAACATCAGGCATGTATTAGCCACACATGTACGCAGGTCGTAATTCATAAACAATGCAAAGGCGAAACGAAGAAAAGGCGTGCTGTGGAAGGAAAACAGATGAGGGGGAGTAAACGTGCATTAATGACATGACGTTGGGTCAACAGTCATGTTAAACAAGGAGGAACGGCTTTTAAAACACGGACGTCTCAGCATTTACCTTGAAAAAAAAAACAGTGGCATCTATGTCTGAGATGACTAAGAGGCATGGGCATGCATTTGAATTGCACTCACATCAGACTGTGGATCAGATTCCACTTTTTTTTTTGGCCATAACGGCATTGAACACGCCTTGGGTGTAAAAGAAAATCAGATAGTGTTTGCTTATTGCCTACAAGAACAAGGCAGCGGCATCTAAACTAAGCTTGCTTCATCGTGAGATAAGACACAGCCCACATTCTTGGCCAATAATGTGTTTATGAATAACTCCTGCAGGCCATTAAAAGCAAGTGGAGCACCACTGACCGAGACAGATGGACCTTTAATTGACTTTAACAGATCGGACAGGTGAGCCAGGTGGCTCAAAAGCTTTGGACCTGTTACTAGCTCTTAATCAATGAATGGATTCTTCTAACCTTGTACCAAGACGGGTAGAGGCAGACAGTGTTCAGACGGCCTCCACCCCCCCTTCGCCCGGTCCAGCCCCACCTGTACCTGCCGACGCCGGGAAGGAATGTGGGCTGAGATAAGGTGGCTTCAAATGCACATGGGCTTATTGATTTCCATGCTCCGACCATCTCTCCACATCAAAAAAGGTCACAGTTGGTAGAAATCAAAAAAAAAAAAAAAAAAAAAAAGGAGGGAGTTTTTTTGGGTGTGGGGTGGGGGTGTTGGGGGGGGCTTTGTTCTGCTGCTGTAATGCTGGATGGCTGGGCTGGCGAGAGGGAGCCTCAGGTCTTAAGCCTATGCCTTTCAACTCAGGCCTAGGCTGCTTTTAATAGAAACATAGCACATTTGAAGCCAGGGAACTCGCCTCACATCACAACACAGGCCAGTTCAGAGAACCTTCAGAGAAAAGAACCAAATGAATCTAGGCAAGTCCAGCAGCGTAGCTATTAATCAGAAACAATACAAAGTCTCTATGACGAAGACTCGGGTTTCGTTTTAAATGCTTTTTAAACGCTTTAAACGTTTTAAATGGTGAGCAAAGAGTTTTATAAAATACAAAATGGACTTGATACGGTTCATCCAGGGAATGCAACACTATCTGGTTTAAAACAAAACATAAATAAACAAATAAATAAATAAAAAGAGAAAAAGAGAAGAGCAGCTTTTCAGGGCCAGCTAGTTTGTTATCCAGCCTATTCTTATCCCCCAGACCGATCCAGCGGGATTGGAGTGATTAGGCTGTTTGATGTTGGCCTCTGAATCCCTGAGAGCGTGACCCTTTCACCCTCCCCCTGCAGCCAGAACTCCGTTGGCTCATTCTGCGCACAGCTTGAGCCGAGAGGCTGCTTGCAGAGCGAGCTCTGCAGCTGCGGACGTGGAACAACATGAGCGGGCCAAGAATGCGGCCCTGGTGCACTCCATTCACGTGAGGGGGTTTACACTGGCATTCCCCGCTACAGATTAAGACGGCGCTCTCGCTTTACCAGCGTTGACGGCCAATTTAAACGAGCCTTGAAAAGAGCGTCCGCTGATCCTGTGTCCTCCTCATTATGTTGTAGGTCTTTGAAAAGCGATGAAAGCGAAAGCTGAAGCGCGCAAATGAGCCTCAATCCAGAGAAATCAAGGTGAAGGAGAGGAGCTTTGAATAGACTCAATCTCGTCGGTGCACAGGTGAACAGGACAGTGAACCCGCTGACCCGAAATGGTTATGATTAAAGAAAAAGAGGTTATGAGGAGATGGCAGCAGCAGTGTAGGAGAGAGCGCCAGTTCTCATAACTGTAACCGCGCACAGAGAAAGACAGATGTTGAAGAAGTTCATTGTCATTTTCTCTCTTTCCTTCTTTTTTTTTCGGTAAATATCGTATGCAGCCGGTTCTCGTTTGAACATTCAGAGCCGGTCGCCAAATGCACAACTGCTTTGCACACAACATCTTTGCCGACATGCTAATTTCCTCTGATGATCAGAGACACAAGGATGAAAGATGGAAACTTTCGCTCTTTTTCTATTCAAGCATTGCACTTCTGTGTGGCGTTGCCACGGAAACACAAGTCAAATCATCACGCAGCTACTCATTTGCATGGAAAAGGGGAAAATTTAGGGGACATCTTATTCTTTCTAAGTGGAGGTAAAGACAGGGAGGTGGGGATGTGGTGTACTAAATATATTTTATTAAAAGTGTAAACAAAGACTAGAACAAGTCTGATCTGGCTGTCCTACAATATTGTCGACTAGGGCTGTCACAACCATGAAATCTTACTTCACATTTGTCATACAAATAAAGGTGATTAGGGATTTAATAGTTTTCCTTGTTTAGTGTATGTGATTATTAAAATACAAGCCAAAGTGGCCATCAATTCCTTCAATGCCCGCATAGATATATTAACATAGCTAACATTGGCTGTACTGTTAATATGATGCAGTACATTCACACAAAAGTCCAGTGACACATAAGCAAGAAACATTTTTTCATGAGAGAAAATTGGGGGCAGTCGTGGGCTGGAGGAGGGAACTGGCCCTGTGACCAGAAGGTTGCCGGTTCAATCCCACATGACTGAGGTGTCCTTGAGCAAGACACCTAACCCCCAACTGCTCCCCGGGCACCGTGGATAGGGCTGCCCACCGCTCCGGGCAAGTGTGCTCGCTGCCCCCTAGTGTGTGTGTATTCACTTGTGTGTATGTGGTGTTTCACTTCACGGATGGTGGAATTTCCCCGTTTGTGGGACTAATAAAGTACCACTTAATTTAACTATGCAAAATCACACTCCCTCGTCTAGCACACAAACTAAAATATGAGAATGAGCTACACCACCAATAAACATACAAACATAACTCTAGCTCCGTTTTAAGTTACAGCATCAAGTTACAAGTTAGGACTTTTTATAAGAATCTCCTTTTTTTTTTTATTTAAATGTACTTGCCTATTGGTGACTCGAACATAGCGCTGCAAATAACCCGCAATTAGAGCTGGCCAAGCTAAAGCCAATCCCCTCCGATCAGGGTTAGTTTTAACAGGGCGGTACAATTAAGCCTCCTAGAACACACAATGAGAGAGGTCCATATTCCTCACATAGAAAACAAAACAGCTGCTTCTTCTGAAAGTGTTTTTGCACAGATTCAGCAAAAACCTGTTACAGATGTGATGTAATTAAAATACATTAAATCTGACTGTTGGTATTTGCTGTTCTAGTCTAAACTAATTTGCCGCACTTCTTTCAATAATCATATTTATTGTGCTTATTGATTTTGGTCATTTTCATTTATTTAGGGTGGAAAGTTTGTCTTGTTCAAACCACACAGAACAGTATGGAATGAACTGTACCTTGCATCAATATTCCGGACAGTTTAGCAACTGTTACAACTAGCCTCACAGTCTGTTGCACTTAACTCTGCATGTGGGGTGAGTTGTAATATTTGCATATATTTTATGCACTCCACTTTTGGCTGAACTATTTATAAACCTGAGATACTGGAAACAAAGTCTCTGTAAGTTGCTTATATAAAAATCGATATTTTGCCCCTGCCGCATGAGATCCGGAGCCTGTGTGGTTAGACGTAGAACCAGTTGCAACAAGTCTTTGCCAGCTGAACATTTACATTAAAAAAGCTCCGAACATGGCTTTGCAATTCTCTACTGGGCAGTGATAATGACGATCAAAACAAAAAAAAAAAGGACATGACATGTCCGGTGTCCTGTCAATCACCCGGTCAGTTTCCAGTTTCAAGTTCATTCCTTACTGTGAAAAACTTATTTAGAAAGCACAATACTCAAATGTGCCGTGCCAGCTTTCCATACGAGTGCAACTAGAGTACGATAACAAAGATGCATGGCTAACTGATCAAAGCCTGATAAAGACAGAGGAGAGTCAGCAGGATTGAATGATTAAAAAAAAAACAAACAAACAAAAAAAGAAAAAAAGAAAAAGTCCGACTGCGTCATGAAAAAAAGAGGATCCCTTCATGTAATTCCCTGGTTTGATTGGTATGATGAAAAAATACCAGGTGGTTAAATGAAAAGGTTTTTGGTTCAACACACACACACACACACACACACACACACACACACACACACCTTCAAGTAATATTCAACCACCTGCAGATTTTGCAGGTTGACACATTTGGAGTTAACAGCATTGTGAAATTTGGACAGTAGATGGGCCTCAACACATGAAATGCACTGCAGCAATTTTTTTTTTAATTTTGCAAACTTTACCAGAGGGTCAATTATTATTAAACCCCTCAAACCACCAGAATTCTGTTTGGTTCCCTCAAGTAATAAGAAGAATTTGAAGTATTAAGAACAATGAGCTTCACATGTTTGGAATCTCTTTTTCACACCTTTTCTGACTATAAAAGCCCCTTCCCAATCAACAGCACTTCAACACGGGAAAGGCTAAGGAGCATTCCAAGGCCATCAGAGACAAAATTGTTTAGGGATGGCAAGGGGTACAAAACCCTTTCCAAGGAGTTGGGCTTCCTGTCTCCACCGTTGGGAGCATCATCTGGAAGTGGAAGGCTTATGTCAAATTGTCATCTGTCCTGATCCTTCTTGATCTCTCTGCAGCTTTTGACACAGTCAACCATACGATCCTTCTGGACATCCTCAACAACCTCGGAATCACTGGTTATGCGTGGAGGTGGTTCAAGTCCTATCTGGAGGATCGCTCTTATCAGGTAACATGGAGAGGGTTCACATCCTCTCCATGCAGGCTCTCCACTGGTGTCCCCCAAGGCTCGGTCCTGGGTCCTCTTCTCTTTTCTCTTTACACTAGCTCTCTTGGTGATGTAATATCTTCTCATGGCTTCTCTCATCACTGTTATGCTGATGACACTCAAATAATGTTTTCTTTCTCTCCCTCTGACACACAGGTTTCCAGTCGCATCTCGGCATGCCTGTCTGACATCTCTACATGGATGGCAGCCCACCACCTGAAGCTCAATCCCAGCAAGACTGAGCTGATATTCATCCCTGCGATTACAGGTCCTCATCATGATCTTGCCATCTCAATCGAGAACTCCCTGATTGGTCCATCTGTAGAGGCAAGAAGTCTTGGTGTGACTCTGGATGGCCAGTTATCGTTTTCGACTCACATCGCGAACCTGACTCGGTCATGTAGGTTTCTCCTGTACAACATCCGAAGGATCCGACCCTTCCTCACCCGAGAGGCCACCCAGGTGCTAGTGCAGTCTCTTGTTATCTCAAGGCTTGACTACTGCAAGCCACTCTTGGGTGGTCTTCCCATGCAGACCATCAAGCCTCTGCAACTCATCCAGAATGCGGCAGCACCGCTCGTCTCCAATCTGCCCAAGTTCAGCCACGTCACCCCACTGCTGCGCTCCCTTCACTGGCTTCCTGCAGCTGCATCAGGTTTAAAACCCTAATGCTGGCCTACAAAGCCAAAAATGGACCAGCCCCTACCTACTTGACGGCATTGGTGAAATCTCAAACTGAACCACGAGCCCTTCAAGTACGGCTCGGCTTGACCCGCCATCCTTCAAGGTGCACGGAAGACAAGCGTCGAGAATGTTCTCTGTACTGGAGCCCAGGTGGTGGAATGAACTCCCACTGGCTGTCCGAACAGCAGAGTCTCTTGCGGTCTTCAAACGTAGACTGAAGACCGTCTCTTTACACAGCACTTAAATCAGCACTGAATTATAAGCTGCACTTATTTTTATTGTACTTCACTGTGTATTGTAGTTTATTGTATTGTTTGTTATTGTTATTGTATTGCATTGAATGGCACAGAGTTCTACGTTCAACTCTGTTTCTTTTTCTCTTGGTGTCTGCAGTGACTGTGTTTCTAGCAGTATCTGAGCTCAGGACTGTCTTTTTCTCTAAGCTGTTGGTAACTAGCAAAGATACTTTCTCTAGATTGACAAAGCACTTCTTGTAAGTCGCTCAGGATAAGAGCGTCTGCTAAATGCTGTAAATGTAAATGTAAAAATGTTATGGAACTACTGTTAATCTTCCACGGCTTGGACAGCCTTTCAAAGTTTCCTCCCGTGTCGAGGCCAGGCTCGTCCAAATGGTCAAGGCTGACCCAAGGACAACAAGGAGGGAGCTCCGGGAAGATCTCATGGCGGTGGGGACATTGGTTTCAATAAATACCACTGCAATGGTCTCCGCTCCAGGCGAACCCGTAAGGTACCTTTACTTTCAAAGCGTCATGTCAAGGCCCATCTGAAATTTGCTCATGATCCCTTGGAAGACTCTGAGACAGACTGGTTCAAGGTTCTCTGATCTGATGAGACCAAGATCAAGGTCTTTGGTGCCAACCACACCCTTGCATTTGGAGAGAGGATGGCACTGCATACGTCCCAAAGAATACCATCCCTACAGTCAAGCATGGTGGTCGCAGCATCATGCTGTGGGGCTGCTTCTTAGCCAAGGGGTCTGGCCATCTGGTCCACATCCACATGAAAATGGATAGCACAGCCTACCTGGAGATCTTGGTCAAAAACCTCCGCTCTTCCATCAAGGATCTTAAGATGGGTCGTCATTTCATCTTCTGACAGGACAACGGCCCCAAGCACACGGCCACGGAAACCGAGGCCTGGTTTAAGAGGGAAAAGATCAAGGTGTTGCAGTGGCTTAGTCAGTCTCCTGACCTTAATCCAGTTGAAAACTTGTGGAAGGAGCTCAAGATCAAAGTCCACGAGATATGCCCAAAAACCTAGACAACTTGGAGAAGATCTGCATGGAGGAGTGGGCCAAGATTACCTGCGCCAGCCTGATCAGGTGTTATAAAAAAAAGATTAATAGCTGTAACTGCAATAAATTCAACAAAATATTAAACCTAGGGGTTGAATAATGACGGATCCTAATTTTTACGTTTAAATGTGTTGTAATGTAATTGAGCAACTTATATTTTTTGTTTGTAATATTTAGGCATCTGTTAATAAATGCTGCTCTTGTTCAAAGTTTAAAGGCTCTAACGTATGTGCAAGGGGTTGAATACTACTTGGAAGCTCTGTATATATATATATATATATATATATATATATATATATATATATATATACACATACACACACACACACACACACACACACACACACACACACCTTTTCCAACATGCTAGTCCATCTGCTAATACGGCAAGCAAACTGCGCTTCATGCAGTTCCATCTCGTTTAAATTTCTCCACTCATCCTCACATCTCTGCTATCAGGCGCTGCACATTTGATGTGTGCGCTTGGCCGGTTCTTTGAAGTCCTGGACTGACTTTAAAGCTGGTCAGAGGCAGGCAGGTAGCAGGGGAGGGTGTGAGCCTGGGCAATCATTAGCCTGATGACTGCTTAATTAGCGCCCACGCTAAACCAGCACCTGTGTTGTGTGTTCCTGGCATGGGCTAATTTATTTCTCCTAATCTGTTTGTGACTGCAGATGTGTTCTCTGCGGCAGGACCAGAATGGGTGTCCGATAACACGCTGCCTTTCATTCAGCCAAATGTACGCCTTTAAGTCATCGCCAGTAGGCAGGAAACGATTTACTCTATGGAACACAAAACGTGAATGCCAGGACATTTAAGAAACTGAATGCAAATCAATGCCAAACGCCTAATTTCAATCACTTACTAATTACACCCCCCCGCCCCCCCCCCGCCCACTGCCATTGTATATCGTCATTTTCTTTCTCCCCCAGACTTTCTAGAAACTAGACTGCCTAAAGATCTATTAACGTCTACCAGGTTATTAAACTATGGTAGCGCAAATAAGGCACATGTCTGACAACACTTCAACTCCTGAATTACGCAAGTGATTTCCAGCAGGACCCACATCCTACCTTCAGCATGTTTAAAATGAACTGACCACAGAAATCACTGATTATAACAGCATTTGTATTAAAGATATACATTATAGTGAGCAACTAACAAGTATAGGCAAATGGTTTTAGTGTTTAGTTACCTCCTATGCCCTGGGCTACAGCTGTATTTTAAAAGGCGTGTTGCAGTGTTTGTCTGTGGCTTGGATCATTTAGAGCGTGTAAGCTCTGCGTTTAATGGTGCAGAACCCAACCTTATTCCATTAGCAGTCTCCTAATCTGTATACGGCCTGGTAATGTGGTAATGCATGTCAGTTATTAGAGCAACTGACCTCAGTCTAGTACATACCTTAGATATACACTAAAATGTGTATGTAAGTTAAAAAAATATCTCTCTAAATTTGCTAAATACTAAATATGTGTCAATGACCCTAAAGATATGTGCAGATGATCATTTTACAAAGTCAGAATCTGCAAAATGTCATTATCTCTGCCTGACCAGGACTGAGTGGGCATTTCCGACTGCATGCTGACTGACTATAGTATAGCCATGGCACCCAGGGCTTCGCACTGGTTTTTAAGCTTTTGTTTTCTGGCAGAAGTCACACGTCAAGTCTTGCAATCCCGGATCATGTACGTAAAATTACGTTTAACCAGGGATGACTACACCAACAGTGGTGATGAGCATCAGAGACTAAATAGGAATTTAACCAAGCATCAAAACATCATTACCAGACAATATTTTGGTATAGTAACTTTCTTTCTTGCCATCGTGTAGAGGGAGGACAACAAATTGCAAACATACAAGCAAACAAAAATTACAAAGGGGAATAAAGGAGGGAAAAAAATGGAGAAAAAAATAATAAAAATATATAAAAGAAAAATACAAAACATGTAAAACAACAAAAAGAAAAAAAGGAAAAGAGAAAAAAAATTTTATATTTGTACCCTCAGAGAATGAATTGGGCTTTAGCTATTTGTTATACCTGCCATATAAATTTCATTGTGTGTGTGTGCGTGTGTTTGTGTGCGTGTGTTTGTGTGTGTGTGTGTGTGTGTGTGTGAGAGACCTGGAACATTCAGGTAGAGGCACCATAGGTAAGTCTAAAAGCCGTTGGAAGTTAAGGTGGTCGCAGAACGCCGTTAAGTGTTGACCGTGTTTTTTCGTATTCGTGAGATTTGTTTTCGAGAGATGCTGAGATTTTTTCCGTTGCTTTATATTCTATTAGAAGGTTTTTCCATTGAGTTAGAAGACGATGTTCACCAGCAGTGAAACAAAATAACAAAACAGTTTTACACTGATGTGGCTCATGATCTCTGAAAAAAGTAAAAATGTTTATTTGTACAACGGTAGTCTTGCTTCCAGACCTTTGGAGTGTAGAATATGTCTGTTCAGACCAAACAGAACAAATCTCAAGAGTAAACTGACCTGGTCATATTTACAGGAGGTCCACAGGAAACTTCAACTCCAAAATACAGGGCAGTACAGGATGACCGGTCCATCGGCAAGATGCAGAAGTTAATGATAGCAGCCTAATTAAGTTACTGCCAGTGAAGTGTGATATGCCACAGCCAGGGGCCAAACAAACACACAGACAGTAAACAGTGAAGTCATCGGCGCAAACAAAGCCAGGCTTACATCATTCTTTCAGCCAGCATGCGAGATTCTGGACCAGTGGGAAAGCTCTGCAGATTCTAGGCTGTGAGCTCCTCAAGTTGGATTTGAAGCTGGGATGGGGGTTCTTCTCTCCTCCTTGCTAACAGCTAAGAGAATGGACACAGGTATGCCAAGGGCCAGGCGGACAGCGGGAGAGCTCGACATCAGTCTGGCAAAATAACATGGTACGCTCCTTCAAACGCAGCCTGGTCACTACCACGTCTCCTGCCGCATTCCTGTGGCGGGGAGTAGGCTCAGAGAGCGCGGGCGGTAACCCCGCACTAACGCCACATCTGAGGGCCATGCTGAGGTCCAAAAGATGGCCTTTCCCATAACGGGGCGTTGAGCTGAGCCACTTCCACAGACTGCGACCACGAATCACAGTCCAGACCACAGCATTGTTTGCATTCTAGCTCAGCTGGGTTAGTAAAGAACAATGCAACTTCAGCAGTTAGAAACGGTACTGAACATTATGGTCAGCGGGTTCTTCTGGATACTATAAGGGATATACATGGATTAAGACACCATATCATCGCTGTCCAATGTAAAACAAGTATCTCCAATATATTAGCTTTACAGGAGAGGGCCTTTAGTCAGCTAGCTTTTATTCACCGTTCGCATGCTCTCATTTGCGGGATTGTTATTCTTCGTTAGCATGTGTCTGCTCACCTGAGTGCATCCTCTAATTTGCGGGCCTTCCTCCTGGCCTCGGACCTTTCCTTCTCCAGCTCGGCCTGCAGAGCCTGCACCTGCAAGGGACAGCAAAGACATCAATTACTCAGCACATCCTAACAGATCCCACCCATTCTACGCCCCCTCCGCACAGCTGGGCCTCGGTTTAGCCCACCAGCTCGTTCTGCAGACTCCTCTGTTTCCTCTATCTCCTCCAGGCCAGGGGTCATCCCTGCCCAGCCCCTGCCTCACTGCCTGCAGTGGTATATGGCTCCAGCTGTGCAGATGTGCCCCTCACACCATCCACCTTTATGGCCTCGCTCCAGACTTTGAAGGTGGGATTGACCGGCTGTGGCCCAGGTGTTGTCGCCCTGATCTTAAAACTCAATCTCCGCCTGATTGTGCCGGCCCAATTCATTAGGACAGCTTCCTTTCTTTTTTCTTTTTTTTTGCATTTTTTATGACAGCGTAATTGCTTTGAAGAGTCTTGAAAGGCACGGCTTGCAGGAGGCCCCGTTAAATGTTCAAAAGTGGCCAAAGCAATCAAGTAGGCTCCGGACACAAGGAATAATCGTGCAGCTCCCCTTTCATTTCAGGTAACCCCTGGCACCCCAACAGGTTGCCCTGCTTTAACACATGCAGTACCCAGTAATCACCTCTAGACTTTACAACCTCAAGGTGCAAATCCATTAAAATAAAGAGGAGCAAATGCTTTTTATCTCTAACTTAAAACTGCTTGGGCAAGGTAATATTGCTTTGGTTTAAAGAAAGACCAAGTCAGGGCCAACAAAAAAGCATGCTAACATTGGTACATTTAGAATAGTCTTTCTAGCTACAAGCCTCCATCATGGTACACAGAAGTACTGAAAACTGGCCTGTCAGTCACACAATCCCAGTTTTTACTATGAAAGACTGAGACATCTGCTCATGACAGAAAGCTGAAGCCCTGTCTAGACTTAAACAGAAAATCGAGTTTCATAACAGAACAATCACCTTTATCTCACTGCTGTGTTGGAGTTCCTTTGTCTCTTGCTGCATCTTATTTTCCAGCTCCTGGAGGAACCAAAATCAAATTTAAGTTGATATCTCTGAGTCACACAGGCTATCAAACTTTTATTTCCACCGCATGTAGCTGATCCAAAACTACAGTAAACTGATCTTTAAGTGGATAAAGTTACTGGACAGAAGGAAAAAACAGGCAGGTGGATTTCTTAGGCTACCTTAGAACAAAGTCAGCAGACAAGTAGATGGAGAAACTCACCCTGAGCTGTTTGTGCCGTCGGTGCTCGCTGTCCTGCAGCTGCTGTTTGAGCTGAGCCACCATTTGCTCCAGATCCTCAATCACTTCAGAAGCCTAACAATCCAACCCAGCAGATACCACCACATTTAAATCATTATCATCAAACATACATTCCCTACATTCATAATAACTGTCCTGTGCCTGATGACGGTTAATAGATATGAGCATAATACCACATTTATTGTACTTTAGCCTGTTGTTGCTTGAACACGCTTGAGGGAGACACTAGCTACGCTTACATGCAACCTAATAATCCATTAATAATCCGGCTAATAGCTCAACTGGAATAGAATACGTCCATGTAAACATTCGGAATACAACTTCAATCCGATTGAACGAGGTGGATAATCCTGTAAATAATCCGTTAAATAGAAGAATAATAAAGTTAAACGCCTGAATTTGATTACATTCCAATCGGAACACGTGAGTGCGTTCTGCGCATGTGCGTTCGTGTCACTGCAAAAGCAGAGAACTCACAAACCGGCTCTGGCAAAAGTTTATACCAGCAGAAACTGGACTGCAGAGGAGACGAAGTTCACGCTCTGATCTTTAAAAGACGGCGGCGGGACGGACGTCCAGCTTATGCGTCTCAGAACACGACGTCTTCCTCTCGGCCTTCTTTAATGAAGACACGTGAAGGACGTTTTCCTGAGTCTGACGTCATTTTAAAGCAGTTAGAAACACAATCACTGCTCACTGCTGCTCATCTCACTCTGACTAGACTCACGTGATGCTGGTTGTCACGGTAACGTTTACTCTAAGTGGTTCTCCACGCATGCACGTCATTTTGCATCAGATTACTTGTAGTGAGCACGTAAACGAAGATTTTCATCAGATTGCTGAGTAGAGTGAGCATAAACACCTCAGTCTGAATCTGTATTCGGAATGTATTCAAATGGATTGGCGACAATGTTTCCATGTAAACACAGACACTGTGTGTTGTTGTGGGAGAAAGATATCACGCCCCTACATAAAGCTGCCTATAGGACGGTCTATGCTTTAGGTCGTCCTCAGACCACCGAGTCAGCTTTTCAGATATATGATGAAACAGCTTTGGGTTTTGAGAAAAACACAGGCTCGTACAATTTGACAGCAAGTGAAACGGCCTCAGGCAAAAAGGCATCAGGCTAACTGGCCACAGACACCATGACCTAAGACAGCGAAGTCCGTCTGCAATTTTGCTCTTTTTTACAACGTAAATTTAAGTTTCATGACCAAATTAAACATGATTAAATACTACAACCAAACTTTCATCAAACGTATTGCGTATTCATTTAATTTGACAAAGATTAAGCATTTATCCACCTGCTATCACTGTTTGTGTCTTTGCCTCAGTATTTTTTTTTTTTTTTGATTATTTTTATTAAGTGCATAAATAAAACAAATGCCTAAGGCTGAGCATTTTAACCATTCGTTCTATTCAATTATCTGTATTTTCAAACTAACAGATTTGGAATAGCACCTAGAACTGGCAAATAGGCTGATTATGTGGCTGATTCAGCACCTGATCTTTGCGTTTTATGCATATTTCAAACTGTACATTCCTACACTCGAGAAAAAAAAACAGTAGGTGAAACGACGAGATCTGAAAACGACATATTTGAATAACCACACCTTATGTGAAACGTTTAAAGAGGTGATTTAATAAATGGTTATACTGGTCAGCCGAGTTGAATCTGTGGTAGCTACCTTGGCTGCAGACAGAGCATGCTCCTGCTGGAAGTGGCTCATATCTGCGTCGTGTTTGGCGTGGAGTTTCTGCAGCGTCTCCTCGTGCTGTTCACTCTGCAGCTCCTTCTCTCTCAGCAGAGACACATTCCTGAAGTACACAGAAATGTGGATCATTCCACCGAATTGATCCAAAGTCTTGGATGTCGAGGTTAAAATAAATGCCTTTTGCTTCACCTTGTACCTTACGTAGGTTTATTTTATTAAAACCAAAGAATTAACACTACAATTCGAACAAACAACACCATCAAAACTTTACCAAGCCTCTTGCATCAGTGACTGGTTTGTTAACCAGTTAACCAGACTGGTTTGTTAACCTTCAAACTTATAGAAATAATGATTTGACATTTATCGATATCGAGCGATATAAATTGTGTTCATCGTGATAACATTTCTGGCCATATCGCCCAGCTCTGAGGTCAATGTATTGTAGCCATTTCCAAACCTCTCCCAAGTTGTGAATTTGAACTATGTGATCTGGAACCAAACCTCTGTTCTTCTAACCCGCACGCAATATAGCAGCGTTCTGAAAACAAGAAATCTGTGTTACTGTTTTAGGCTTGTTTTTTCACTTGTATTTTGCACAGTATTTACTGTGTGTTTAACATTCTGAAAGTCATTTAAACTGAAAGGCTTACACTTTCAATAACTGAAATTTATTTAGAATTAGAATATAATTTACAACCATTGCTCTGTGTTTGTTTTGCACACTGTGAAATTAGACCTCTGCATTTAATCCCGCCGTGCAGTGAAACACCCGGACCCAGACATGCACGCTAGTGAACACGCACTAGGGGGCAGTGAGCACACTTGCCGGGAGCAGTGGGCAGCCCTACCCACGGTGCCTGGGGAGCAATTGGGGGTTAGGTGTCTTGCTCAAGGGCACTTCAGTCATGGACTGTCGGGCAAGGGGCAAGACTGCCCCCCAGATGTGGGCTGGAGGTTTTGTTTTCTACAACAAAAAGTGTAGTTGACGCCAAAATTTGCATTTTAAAACTATCTTACATTGACTTACATGTAAAATCAGAGCTGGACGAAGTACACAAATCATGTACTTGAGTTAAAGTACAGACACCCAAGGTAAAATATCACTCCAGTAAAAGTAGAAGTTCCTCCCTTTAGACCTCCACTTGAGTAAAAGTACTAAAGTATTTCCCTTCAAATGTACTTAAGTATAAAGTAAAAGTACTAAAAGAGTAATTCTGGCTCTGATGGCCTGTTATCATTTTTATAACCAGACTGGCTTCATGAACTCATTTCAGGTGAAAGTCCTCCAGCGTCTCTCTTGGTAAACCAGTCTTTTAATAGAAGGTCATTAATTAGTGACGCTGACGTCTATTAAAATGATCAGAAGCACAAAACACTGAAGGTAAATATAAACTGCATATGTGGACATATTTCTATATTGAGCTCTATTTACACAAAGTTAGGTTAGTTCATCATTTATGTTGAACAGACTCTCCCAAAGTTTTACGCTGCTGCGCTGACATTGAACCGCGTGCTGCACTGGGTCGGTATGACCAACAGGTCAAAACCAGCTCTAAACAAAGTGACCGCTGGGCCCTGATTGGTGCTCTGGCTTTGCGCTTCTTTCGTTTTGACATGTGACGTTTTTATACAAACAGAAACCAAAAGGAACGACAGATTTCTCAAAATGTAGGAGGAAAAAGTCGGATATTAGACTCTGAAATGTAGTGGAGTGAAAGGAGAAAGTCGCCCAGAACGGAGAAACTTCAGTACAGATACACCAAAAATACTAAAGTACAGAAACTAATTACATTTACTCAGTTACTCAGTTACTGTCCACCACTGTGTAAAATAGAGTATTCAGTTGCTAACAAGTTTGAAGTAACTTTAAGCCTGTCAGAAAAATATGCCATAAATAAGCTGCAAGGCGGGGATACTTTAAAGAATCTGAAACAGACGTTTTGATTTGTTTCACATTAGCAAACTGCATGTGAGGAATTAAAAATCTGTTCCTTGCTTTCCGGCAGCTTCTTTCCATTAAACAGAATTCTAGCAATAAAAATGTAATAGTGCTGTTTTATTCAAAACCTGCTGTCGTGTAAGTTTTAGTTTATCAATAAAAAGTTTCATTTCAAGCATCCATCTCAAATTTCATGCATGCTGCCTTTGGCTTCCCTGACTTCCCCAAAACCTACTGATAAGAAATTCTGCTTAGCATATTAGATTTTCTATGGTTTCTCCGCCATACAGAGCTGTTTAGAGCGGTAGCCTTTTCTGGACTTCTGCCTCTGTGATTCTGTCTCTGTGCTAAAAAGTGGCAGCATTCCTTCAGAATAACGTACCCGTCTCTTCAGTCCGGCTAGGCCTCTCTACCTTGCATTTGCTGTAAGAGGCACATGAGGGAGATCCTTCACATGACACTAAATTTATGCAGAAATGTGTTATTTGGGGTAATAAAAACACTTCCAACATACATTCTCGCAACACAGTTTTCCTCTAAAGTTGAGCACAAAATACGTTGTGCCAACATTCCTTAAATACTCCTGACAAGTTCCGTTTCATGGTCTATATCGGCACCTTTGAAGCATTAAAATGTTTTTTATAATGGGTGGAAATGTAGCTGTTCAAATGAATGTCAGGACATTCTTCTTCTCCACGTCCATGTGAACTCAGTCTAGCTCTCTTCCTACATGTCTGTTGCTTCGTGGTGGTACCTGCGGTTGGCCTCCTGTAACTCAGCACCGATGGCAGCAATGTGGATCTCTAGCTCGGCCTTCTCCTGCGTGACCTTCTGCCTGAGCAGGTTCCCATTCTCCACCTCCACTGAAAGCTGCTTTACCCTTGCCTCCAGCTCCCGCACAGTCTGCTCCTGCACAAACAGTGGGAGATATAAGAGAGGCCACAGTCTTCCTGACCTAACAAACTCCACAAAGTAGCCACAACAACTTTCAGTACACAGAGGTGCAACACAAGCATAAATACATCAAGGCAGACATCAAATTTCAACCTAAGATGTCTGAAGTAAAAGGTATAACCTTTAGGACCAAGTGTTACTACACACTTTTTTGGATCAGGCTCTTGGCACTACAACTTTATGGATGACAACACTGATTTTGTCTATGGTGCAATCCACAGAAAACCCAACCGGCTCTTAAAAGAGAATTTTTGTGTAGATGTGATAGTGTGGGTCGAGTATTTCAGCAAGAGTAAGTCTGAACCAAAGCCAGGGAGTCTTGTGGTGCCGCCCAGGCCTTTCTCAACTCCTCGGGCCGTGTAGGCCCAAACAGCTCACCCTCCCGCTTGTGTGGCCTTCAAAGTGCTCTGCTGAGGTGAGAGCTGATCTAAGAGTAGCTTTTAAGCAGTCTCCCGTCTGATAGATCAGTGAAGTCTTTGTTGCGCAGCACATCTAAATGTGTTGCAACCTCCCGAGAAACCTTGGGCGGGGGAAAGCAAGTCAAAAGCGAAAAGTTCTCTAAAGCCAGAGTGCCCCTCAACATGTTACTTGTCTTTCGGTCAGTCTCTGAGATCTTGTGCTATTTTGTAACATAAAAAACCTTCGTCGGTACAGCATAGAAAAGAAAAACAGGCCAGGGCTCAGATTCCCTGAAAACCAGAAAGAATAGTCATAATAGTCTCTCAATTATTTAAGCTACAGACCAAATCAAGTTTAGGCAGTTTTTCTCCTCAGTGCAAATTGAATTAAAAGGGTCTGGTGTCCAAAGTTTGCTTCACAGTTTTGCCCTGGAGTTACGAGGCCAATGTAGACAGAGGTTTTTACGAATTATGCTACAACACAAAACCCCAAAAAATAAAAACACTTGGCTCAATGTCAACCAATCCACTCACCTGTAGCCCTGCCCACACCTTACAGATTGGTTGAAACCTGGACCATGAAGGACCTGGGCCAGGCGACCGGGATCTTTTATATGAGGACTTTGTATGATCACCACATGTCTGTGTGGGTTTCCTCCAGGTCTGATGGCAACCTGTCCGGGATGTTTCCTGCCTTACACCCAAGGAGTGCTGGGATTGGCTCCAGCATCCGCTGCGACCCAGGAGGATAAGTGGTTGTGCAAATCTAGCCTATTTTTTTTTTTCTCTGGTGGAAATGCGGAATTGCACGCATGCAGAAGAATGTTTTGTAATGTGAGCTGTGCTTTAATCCCTTTTCTGAGCAGATAAATCTGTCAGGTGTAAACATGTTGGGCAGTTGTGGGCTGGAGGTCAGGGAACCAGGTCACCGGTTCGATCCCCAGAGCGGACAGTCCATGACTGAGGTGTCCTTGAGCAAGACACCTAACCCCCAACTGCTCCCCGGGCGCTGTGGATAGGCCTGCCCCCCGTTCCGGGCAAGTGTGCTCACTGCCCCCTGGTGTGTGTGTGCATACTCACTAGTGTGTATGTGGTGTTTCACTTCATGGACGGGTTAGATGTGGAGGTGAAATTTCCCCGTTTGTGGGACTAATAAGGGTCACTTCATCTTAAAGGAGTACATAATAGCTTCTTTACCACTGTACCAGCTCTGAGTATGGCATTTCCACATGGATGCAGTTCACTAGCCTTACTCATTGCCACAGAACTGTTCGGTTGGAAGTCCAGTCATGTAGCTATTTGCTATTTGGCTCCTTGTTTATGTCAGTCTTGTGCCATCATATCCTCTCAAAACTGTGTCTTACAGTGTCATCAACTAAAGCACACGAGTTTTAGTCCACCATTCATTAAACGTCGGACAACCAACGCAGCAACAACTGTTAAATAAACAACTCAAGTCTAGAGGCTTTTATTGTCATTCCCTCTCAGTACAAGTACACAGTGGAGCGAAATTCACGCACAACCATATCTAGGGTTTACAGAGAACGGTCCGAAAAAGAGGAAACATCCAGTGAGCGGTCAGTTGTGTGGATGAAAACGCCTTGTTGATGTGAGAGGTCAGAGGAGAACGGGCAGACTGGTTCCAGATGATAGAAAGGCAGCAGGAACTCAAATAACCAACCAGAATCTCTGAGGAACGTTTCCAACACCTTGTTGAAAGTCTGCCACGAAGAATGAAGGCAGTTCTGAACCTAATAAAGTGGCCGGTGAGTGTATATTGGCTCCATTTATTGGTTAGTAGTTTCCTTGTCGACTGAAATTAGCATCAGCCCAGAAAATCATAGTTCATGCCTAGAAACGAACAAGCAATGGAAGCTCATAACCCACCACATCATTGTACCAAACCTTTAAACAGACTTCTGAAAATTTTGTAATATAGGTGGATATAAGCTTCCATTACCAGGTAGCTACGTCACCCTCTTAGCTCCAGTGCAGAACTAAGGGAGCAGACTTTGGATACCAAACATGCCTTAGCTCATTACCTTTGGGGTAAAGACAAATGTAGCCTGCACAGCATGCGTGGAGGCTGAACCAGAAACTGCTATGAGAAAATGAGGCCTTACAGATGCAGATGCAAGCACACACACATCCGCTCTTCTGGTCTCATCCTTAATGGAAGCCACCGTCCCTTGCATGGCAGCTGGAATGCAGGTTGATATACGTGATGACAGCCTACCGATTTAAGATACACAGCCCAGCTGATGAAAGTGGCCCGTGTTGAAAGGAGATGATTCACGGACAGTGGCAGTGTTGGAAATGTGCAGAACGACCGTTTGTTCGCACCCAGCGAGAAATGTGGCATGAGCTAAAGAACGGCAAGTTCGGAGCATCAGGTGTGTTGCCAATTAACACAGGAGCCCCTGCCTTTGATAACACAGACAAACCACTGGCAGCTGAGCAGAAGCCTGGCCTTAAACTTGCTAATGTTGGTCTTAATGAATCCTGCAATTATGAGCCACACACTCCAAACTTAAAGTATCATTTAATATAATTTAATTTCAATGTATCCGTATCCGTATCCGTATCCGTATCCCTATCCCTATCCCTATCCCTATCCCTATCCCTATCCCTATCCCTATCCCTATCCCTATCCCTATCCCTATCCCTATCCCTATCCCTATCCCTATCCGTATCCGTATCCGTATCCCTATCCCTATCCCTATCCCGGCGTGGTGGGTAGCGCTGTCGCCTCACAGCGAGGAGAGCCTGGGTTTGATTCCCCGGCCGGGCGACCGGGGTCCTCTCTGTGTGGAGTTTGCATGTTCTCCCCGTGTCTGCGTGGGTTTCCTCCGGGTTCTCCGGTTTCCTCCCACAGTCCAAAGACATGCTGTCAGGCCAATTGGACATGCTAAATTGCCCCTAGGTGTGAGTGGCTGTTTGTGTGTCTGTCTGCCCTGCGATGGACTGGCGACCTGTCCAGGGTGTATCCTGCCTTCCGCCCAAAGACTGCTGGGATAGGCCCCAGCATCCCCCCGCAACCCTGACGGAGAAGCGGCTTAGAGGATGGATGGATGGATGGATGTATAATATCATTCATTATAAATGTAAGTTTATTTTGCCAAAATTGGACAAACTCCTAAAGGCCCACACCCTATTTTTCTTTATTCTCTGTGAGCAACTTATGATTTTCGCATGGTTTATATGGACCATTCTACTGAATTACTTTAAAGTTAAGCCCCACAGTATTTATGATAATAATTCAGACCTCAGTTCTGATCTATTTAAATCCAGTGCATCTACTGAGACACTTCTGCTTTCCTAAACTGGGATTAACACTACTTACGTCTACATTACACAGTTTGCAGTGAATCTTCAAGCAAATTTTTAAACTTAATTTGAACTCAAAATTAACCTTCTGTCTCTTATTCGTTCCTGGCCATATCAAGCCATATTCACCATATTATAACATTATCCCAAAATCTCTGGCCATCTTAGTACACCGACGTACGTCCACCTTGAAAATGTCAAAGATTTTGACTTTTACCATGGCATAGAGGGTGGGGGGAATATACTAACCAATACTACACGGTATGGCCAAAAGTATGTGGACACCTAACCAGGACATCTATATATGCTTGTTTGAATTCTCATTCCAAAAGCACGGCTATTAACAGGCAGTTGGTCTTCTTTTTACAGCCTCCAATCTTCTGGGAAGGATATCCACAGAATTTTGGAGTGTGTCTACATGAATTTGTGGCCAAACAATGAAAAAAGCATTTGTAACATCTGGCACTGAGGCGGGATGAGTAGGCTCGCAACTGACACTCCAATTCATCACAATAGTTGTAAAGCATATAACTGTCTGAAATGTCTTTTCAGAAGCCTCAACGTTACCCTTCTGTGGGCCGAGCTCACAGCCTGATAAACAGCCCGATACCATTATCCTTCTTCATATCACACAATGCTATTAATGTTAGCATTAAGCATCCCTGTAGGTAGCATTCTCCTGGCATCCACCAAACCCAGATTCAACTACGAGACTGCCAGATAGTGAAGAATGATTCATCACTTTTACACCACTCCAAAGTCCAGTGGGGCTTTGTTACACACAAAGTCAATGCTTGGCGTTGCGCACAGTGATCATAGCCTTGCGTTCAGCTGCTCACAGCCATGAAAAACATTTCATTGTGCCGGTGTTGCTCTCAGAGGCAGTTTGGAATTTTTTTTATGAGCTACACTCTTCAGTTTGCGTGGCCTGCCGCTTTGTGGCTAAGCTGTTGTTGCTCCTCGATCCGTAGCTGACTGAGGCAGATCCAAAAGGGCAGAACTCCAACATTTGGCATCTCTACAATGTGAGTTTGCATGGGTTACTTTTTCATTTAACAATAGCAGCACTTACAGTTGTCTAAAGCAGCTCTAGCAGCGCAGAAATGTAATGAGCTGAAAGGTGTCATCCTATGATAGTGCCACATATAAAATGGCTGAACTTTTCAGCACGACTCACTCTACTGCCTAATTTCTATAGTCTGATTGTATCTACTTGTTAGCAATGAACGTGGCTGAAACATCTAAAAGCAATAATTAGGAGTAGAGTCCAAAATTCCAGCAGCACTGCTGTGTCTGATCCACTTGTACCAGCACAACACACATTAACATGCCACCACCACTTCAGTGTCACTGCAGTGTAAAGAATTATCCACCACCTAAATAGTATCTGCTCTGTGGTGGTCCTATGAAGGTTCTGACCACTGAAGAAGAGGGTGAAAGTGGGCTAACAGTATGCAGAGAAACAGATGAACGACAGTCTGTAATTGTAGACCTACAAAGTGAACCTATTATGATAAGTGGAGCTGATAAAATGGACAATAAGCACAGATATAAGGCAGGAAGGTAGGTGTGCTTAATGAAATGACTGGTCAGGGTATGTCTAAACATTTATTTTTTCATGACGCCATAAAAAATTATATCCAATTTTATTCTATCTTTTGATGGGACGACGCTATAGAAACGAAACTTGGATATAACTTCAAGTGGTCAGTGTGCAGCTTGTATAGCAGTGCAGATTTACTGCCCTCTGAAAAGAAGTCAACACACAGACATTAATGTCTAAATAGCTGGCAACACAAGTGAGTCCATCTCACAGTGGACGCGTCCAAACTGTGCCCAAAATTGTGCCCAAAATTGTGCCCAGTCATGTCGTCGTCCCTCCCTGGTGTCATGTGACTCGGTAGAGTTACAGGGTTCCAGGTGTGAATGGGGAGCAGGGCTGTTAAATTTGGTGTTTTGGGTTCAATTCACTCATAGTGACCACTGGATATTCAACACGGCACCTCATGGTAAAGAATCTCTGAGGATGTGAGGAATAGAATTGTTGCTCTCCACAAAGACGCCTAGGCTATAAGAAGACTGCTAACGCCCTGAAACTGAGCTACAGCACGGTGGCCAAGGTCATCCAGCGGTTTCCCAGGACAGGTTCCACTCAGAACAGGCCTTGCCAGGGTCGACCAAAGAAGTTCAGTCCACGTGTTCAGTGTCATATCCAGAGGTTGGCTTCAAAAAATAGACTCATGAGTGCTGCCAGCATTGCTGCAGAGGTTGAAGAAGTGGGAGGTCAGCCTGTCAATGCTCAGACCCTACGCCGCACAATGCATCAACTCGATCTGCATGGCTGATGTCCCAGAAAGAAACCTCTGGGGCTGCATGAGTGCTGCCGGCACTGGGGAGCTGTGGTTCACTTGCGGAAACATGCATTCCAACATGTACTGTGTGGTTCTGAAGCAGAGCACGATCCCCTCCCTTGGGAATCTGCGCCGCATGGCAGTTTTCCAACTCAATAACGACCCCAAACACACCTCCAAGATGACAACTGCCTTGCTGAAGGTAAAGGTGATGGACTGGTGATGGACTGTGTCTCCAGACCTGAACCCAATTGAGCACCTGTGGGGCATGCTCAAGCAGAAGGAGGAGGAACGCAAGGTGTCTAACATCCACCAGCTCCGTGATATCATCTGTGATGGGGCAGTCATGGGCTGGAGGTTAGGGATCCAGCCTCGTGACCAGAAGGTCGCCGGCTTCGATCCCCCGAGCCGACAGTCCATGACTGAGGTGTCCTTGAGCAAGACACCTAACCCCCAACTGCTCCCTGGGCGCTGCGGCTTGGGCTGCCCACCGTTCTGGGCAAGTGTGCTCACTGCCCCCTAGTGTATGTGTGCTCACTAGTGTGTGTATGGTGTTTCTCTTCACGGATGGATTAAATGCGGAGGTGAAATTTCCCCGTTGTGGGACTAATAAGGGTCTCTTAATCTTAATCTTAATCATTGAGGAGTGGAAGAGGATTCCAGTAGCAGCCTGTGCAGCTTTAGTGAATTCCATGCACAACAGGGTTCAGACAGTGCTAGATCATAATGGTGGTCACACTAAACATTGACCCTTTGAGCACAATGTGGACTGTTCACTGTGAGGTGGACTCACTTGTGCTGCCAGCTGTTTAGACATTAATGTCTGTGTGTTGTTCTTTTCAGAGGACAGTAAATCTGCACTGCTATACAAGCTGCACACTGACCACTTTAACTTATATCCAAGTTTCATTTCTACAGTGTCGTCCCATCAAAAGACAGAATAACATATTTGCAGAAATGTGAGGGGTGCACTCACTTCCGTGAGATACTGTATACACCCAACGTGCTGGAGAGGGAATTGAACATTTTAAAACTTTAACAATGTTTACTAAATCAATGTTTACAACACCAGACTAAATGATTTAAAAAAAGCAAGGACAATTTGATTTTCCATGATGTGGGTCCTTCAACATTCAACGCAAGAATGAGGCATCAGGCAAAGAAGGAGCAGAGTTAGTTTCAGAGGAGGCGGAGAAGAAAGGGGCCCATCTTTATCCCTGCGATCACACATACCCTCACCTGGGACAGCAGTACACAGGAGACTACCTGAAAAAGAACACGCTCTGAAACAGTGGACGTGCTGTTGTGCACACAGATACATGACAAGTCTAGGGATGAGTCACTTCTGTCTGCTAATAACCCAAAGGAAATGTTAGGCTTCAGTCGTCAATGTATCTCCAGCCTCAGTGCATCTTCTGGCATTTCAGACAAAATTTCAGGAGAATGTAGACAGAAGAGGCATCATGTATTTGTGAAGAGCTTGTGTATGGAGGGCTATAATTAGAGGTCCACTCATTGAGAATGTGCATGTTTATGGACCTTCGGTACAGAAATATACAAACCCAGTTCCAAAAAAAGTTGGGACAGTATGTGAAATGCAAATAAAAACAGAAAGGACGGATTTAAGAATCCACTTTGAGCTGCATTTTGAATAAAAAAACAACACAATAATAGATAAATATATATACAGATATATAATGTTTATATACACTCAACGGCCACTTTATTAGGTACACTATTGCTAGTAAAAGGCTGGACCCCCTTTTGCCTTCAGAACTGTCTTAATTCTTCTTGTCAGACTTTCAACAAGGTGTTGGAAACGTTCCTCAGAGATTCTGGTTGGTGATTTGAGTTCCTGCTGTCTTTCTATCATCTGGAACCAGTCTGCCCATTCTCCTCTGACCTCTCACATCAACAAGGCATTTTCATCCACACAACTGACCGCTCACTGGATATTTCCTCTTTTTCGGACCGTTCTCTGTAAACCCTAGAGATGGTTGAGCGTGAAAATCCCAGCAGATCAGCAGTTTCTGAAATACTCAGACCAGCCCGTCTGGCACCAACAACCACGCCACGTTCAAAGCTCCTTAAATCCCCTTTCTTCCCCGTTCTGATGCTCGGTCTGCACTTCAGCCAGTCGTCTTGACCACCTCTACACGCCTAAATGCAGTGAGTTGTGGCCGTGTGATTGGCTGATTAGCTATGTGTGTTAGCACAGGCTGACATTATTAAGCAACCGATATATGGGTTATATAAATTAAATTGCTTGAGAGGACAAAATATAAAATATAGCTAACGCAACACCACGTCCAACACGTAGCTTTGAAGATCTGCCTTTTTTTTGTATGAAATGGGTATAGTGCCAGAACATGGCAGAAAAAGGAATGATGAAAGAAGGCAAGGCAAACAAAGGCTTTCAAAGGCTGTAGCATTGAGACATCAAACAGAAACAGGGCACGGCACACACCCGCTCACCTCGCCTGACATACTGACAACAGCCGAGTATGAGCAGAGCAAGACAAAGAGGTGTGTGTGCATGTGGCATGTGCATAGGTGTCAGTGTGTGTGGGTTTTGGTGGGGAGGAGATGCTCGTGAAGGTCAGCCTAAACCAACAGAATGGGAGAACCTAATTTCCAACGACAGAAGGCCCTTTCATCCAAAGCCCTACCTAAAAATGCACTGCGTTTAATTATTAAAGAAGGGCCTTTACTCTGCAGCTTTTGAAGCCTCGTAAAATTCAGCCTTGCTGACAGACTGTGGCCGGCCCACCTCCACCTGCACCCTTACCTGCGCGGCAGCCGCCGAATGCTAATTTCTAATTGGCAGAAACTAATTAATGCCACCTTTCTCTTTCTTCTCCAGCTGATGACATCACAGTCTGTGTCCAAAACACAGTGAAGTTGTGTTTTAGCCCTGCCTTCCACCAAAGCCGGGCGACTCCAGCTAAATACCAAGGCTGCACAAGATACGATCTGGAAACATTATTACGACATTTCACCCGGCCCAACTGAAACCAGCCAATTAGCTAATTTTTCATTTTGATTTTGGCCGATCTGTGTACAATCGTATGACGTTATAACATGATGCAGGTAAGCTGCGTTTGATTGCTGCTGTTACACCTACGGCAAAACGTCACAGCATAATTAGGGACACACCAACACTGGAACTACAAGCAGATGACATCAAATATTTTTCATTACATGCCTGCTGATATAAGCTGATACAACGCAGATGTACAGCGCTGTGTGGAGGTTTTAGGCGTCTAAGCAGATTTTTAACCAGTTTCCCTCAGCAGTGAGTTTATCACAATATACATTAGAATAAAGTCGTATTCATAATTCAAATAAACAGAAAAACAATAAACAGTAGCAAGAATTTCTTGGGTCCATATTTTTCCTGGACACCTTCACAGCCGCCACAGAGACACGTTAATATCATCAATTACATCATGAGCTCAATTTACTGAGCACTGATTGGTCAAACCAGGAGCTGCTTTTTAACTACATATAATACTGGGCTTCCTCGAGGAGGAGAGGCTTGGAGATGGGTAAACAAACACACCAACATCCAGAAAATCACTGTTTTTTATATACATATATATATATATATATATATATATATATATATATATATATATATATATATATATACATATATATATAAAATCATTATTCATTTTCTATAAATTTTGTTTATTGACACTTTTCTCAGCAAATGAACACAAACTACACAAATAAATAGATTTTGAAAATGTGTCTTGGGTGCCTAAGACTTTCACACAGTGCTGTAAGCTTTTAGTTTTAGAAATTTTTACTACTAAAAATGAGTAAAATAAATAAAATTCAAACGTTTTAGCACAGCAGCACAGAACTGCCTAAACTGTCTATTCTTCCAGAGCGCAATAAATACATCAACTAATATTGCATTGAAGTAATAATGTATAACAACTTGCTAACTTGAAATAATAATAATATAAATAATGATTTGAAATAATAACCAGTGGAAACTCAGTGTTTTTTTCTTCTTCTACTATAGATATTGTACAGTAATGGCAATATAAGGGGCAAAAAATAACAGTTATAGATTAATAACACTGATTTTACATGGATTTGACATTTATTTCCTTGAAAAATAACTCTTACTTAACGCACTTTAATTTGAATACATGAATTAAACACGGCCAATAAACAAAAGGCGGAACTGAGATCCACAGTTGAAAGCTTGATAACGAAGAGGCCTCCTCACGTTTTCTGTATTTTACAGAAGCCCAACATCTGCAGATCACGTGCTGGAACATATGCAGGTGCTTAAAGGCCATTTAGGGCTTTGAAAAGTAATAAAAGAGCTTTTAAATATATCCTTAAAGATAAAGGCAGCCAGTGTAGTTCTTTAAAAACAGGGTGATGAGCTCTCTTTTATGTTTTTGTTAGGATCTGGGCTTTTTTATATTTGTCCAATGACAGAACAGATCTCAGAGTCTAAGATTTCACCCAGGTTCTGAACTTTAAGGTTGGTTTACGCAGCAAAAGAGCCTCGTTTCTCAAAAAGCAGTACTGCCTGATTTTAGCGGCAAGTATCAATATTTTGTTGATTTAGTACTAAAAAACTAACATCCACTGACTAAACATCTAACACACTGCTGTCAACAGATCTTAAGAAGGAATGAAAATGCATAATTGCATGTCATCAGCATTAGTCACACAGTTTAACCGTGTGCTCTGAACACTCCCACAGTCCCAGAGCTCTTCTGAGCTGTTGTGATGAAGCATTAACGAAAACTGTAAGTTGACTGTTTCTGTCAAAATGATGCAAGTTAAACTTCCATCATCTCCCATTACTGTTTGCGTGCTGCAGTTTCAGTGTACCGCAAGGTGCATCAGAACTAGTGTCGCACAAATCGAGATCATCAGTAATGCCGATGAGAAAAAACACTGGTAGCAGTGAACCGTGTTATCGGTTCTTTTCTGGCTTCACGGCGTTTGCGGTTCCCAGTTACATGAGACTAAGAGGGAATTAGAGGCATAAACGACCTAAAAACAATCCTATGAATTCACTTCACTTCAAAGTCATCCAAAAAGACAGAGTTCAGTGGTCAGCATGACCATCATGCACGAGTATGAAACACTAATATCTCTAAAACAATAAATCACTGTCTGCAGAAGGTCAACCAGAATCTCAATTTGCAGCAATATAAGAACGATATTCGTATTCTGTCCATGTCACGCAGTCCTAGTGAAGACCACAACACGGTCCGTGCTCCAGCCACATTAAGTGACTTGTGAGCACCTCCGAGACATTTACAAGGTCACAAGAGGAGCATAAGCCACGAGCACGAAGCAAAATCATCTTGACATGTACCAGTGCTGGAAAAACAGCCCTGCTACAGAGGATCTTCTGTACAGTAATAGGTCTGCACAGCGCTTTGGGCAACATCAGCTCTCACTCACGGTGGCCTGCGCCTGGGTGCTGTACTCCGCCTCCATCCTGGCAAGCCGCTGACTGGTGTCCTCCAACAGCTCCTGTATGTTGTCTGTGTGCTGTTTCTGCAGCTCAAACTTCTCTTGCTCCATCTGGGTCACTGCTGCGTGCAGCTGCCGA
>NC_051224.1:2012500-2050000 GCF_015220715.1 Pygocentrus nattereri
CCATTTTACAGGAGCATAACAGCACATTCCAATTTCTCAGATCGGAATAAGGTCTAGAAATCCGATTAAGTAAAAAACAGAGCTGGATTTTAGCTTTCTCAGTGCACGTATACACTTACTCTGATTTCTTTCGGCTCTTTCAGTCTGCACTTGTGTGAAAACAGACCATAGTACCGGAAATAAGCAAGCAGTGTTTGTCAGGCTGAGGGTTGCAGACGCCAACAGACTCAACAAACTGATCCGCAAGGCCGGTGATGTTGTGGGTGTGGAGCTGGACTCGCTGACGGCCGTGTCGGAGAGGAGGACGCTGTCTAAGCTGCAGGCCATTATGGACAACGGCTCCCACCCACTCTACGACACGGTGATGAGACACAGGAGGTCATTCAGTGCAAGACTCACTCTACCGAAATGACCACAGAGCGCCACAGGAGGTCATTCTTACCTGTGGCCATCAAACTCTATAACTCCTCCCTCAGTGTGTGATTCACAGTGAGGCTCATCTGCACAAAACTCAATGCCAAACTGTTCATATGTGTAATAATAATAATAATAATAATAATAATTGGGTGCAAAAACTCAGAGGGACAATAATTTGAACTGCTTTATACCAGATGTTTAATATTTATTATCACAGCCACTTTACTGCATTCATAAGAGCTTAAATCTCGTGTACATATTACAAATTTCTCTTTATCTTTGTTTTAAATTATTAAAGTGTTTATTCTTTTACATAAATGGCTACAACTGTAACCACTGCAGTTTCCCTCTGGGATCAATAAAGGATTCTGATTCAACAGCACCCTTGAGATGGCAGCAACGCTTTCGGAGCAACGTTGAAACCAACTACATGCCTGATGAAACTAAGGATTTAATGCGTGGTTGGTTAGTGTAGTGGGTAACACCTCCACCTTCTACACTGTAGACTGGGGTTCAATCCCCACCTGGGTAAACACCCTACACTATACCAATAAGAGTCCTTGGGCAAGACTCCTAACACCACCTTCACCCTCCTGTGTAAAATGATCAAACTGTAAGTCGCTCTGGATGAGAGCGTCAGCCAAATGCCATAAAAATGTAATGCATTCATCTTCTAGATGATCTATGTCCATATTTTCAGGTAAGGTGTGAATCCGATTACTGTACCAAACAGATTTTACACATTTTTCTAATAAAAAGAAGAACATGTGACAAATCCCGCACTTAATTTCTGCAGATAAAATGTAGATACTTTATAGTTGCTTTTCATTCTAATGTGTGATTATCTATTAAATTCAGCTTAATTTTCACTGATCTTAAACCATAACCTCAACCAAAAATCTAATTCTAACCCTAACCTTGGTTCTAAGCCTACACTACTGTGCCTCAACTGAGTTTCACCACTTTGCTAACAATTTGAACAATTGTACATAATTTACCGATGGCTATAAAAAAAAGGAACCCAAACCTTTTTAGGCAAATTAAATTACTATTTTCTACTTCTTATTGTCATCATTATTAGAGCAGGGCAACATTTATCCTTATTTTTATCATGTAAAAATATACTTTTCTGAGCATTTGGGGGAAAAAACTTTTTTTTATTTTTAATTTTTTTTTTTATTAGTCTTGTTTAATCATATTCAGTGCAGCAAATTACGCAAAACACTGAATAAAATAAGTGGATTCATCCAGTAGCTTATAATAGTATTTTTTAATGTACTATTTTGCTTTTTATATCAGGGAAAAAACAACTCTGACAACTCCTGTATCGTGCCAGCATTGTGATATTACATTTTTGCCATCTGGCCCAACTTTATTAACTTAATTATATTATAATATATATTATTATATTATGTATTATTATATTATATATTATATATTATATTATATTATATGTCCACAGAATAACAAAGTATCCCCACCTTTACAGGAGATGGAAAAACATTTTTCACTTTTAAAGTCTTTTAAAGTAGGTTAACGTAAGCAGGTTTTATTTAAGGGATTCTGCAGCACTTCTATTGGTCCATTCTTTAAGAAAATGTTTTACTTTCCTGCCATGGAGAAAGATACAAGCAGGGTTGGACTGTGTGTCGAAGGGAAGACCTCACCTTTTTTCTCCAGTGTTCTCACTGCTTCCTCAGCCTCTTTCTGCTTGGCCCGGTGCACGCTCTTCAGCTCCTCGATCTCTCCATTCTTTCGGTCTAAAATCTTTGAGAAAAGGCAATTTCTTAAAAAAAGCCTGCTTACCCCTAGTCATGCCCTTCTGAATCTGCGTTCTGTTTAGTGTGGCTCTCGTTTGCTTTGTTGTTCTTATTACTGGGGTCATGGTAGGCCAGCTGTGAGAGAACTTGTAAAACTTGGCCACAATACCCAAACTGAGGCCTTCATGACATTTGAGCGCATGCCTATGACTGAATTTTCCAGGCCTTCCAGCCTAATCTAGTGTCCTAAACATTGTTCTGTGGGAAGCGGGGCTTGACTCATGTGCGACCCGCTGGCTGCAGATTACAGGGGCTAACGGTCTTATTCAGGACGATAACCGAAAAGGAGCCTCCTTCTCCAATGAGCGGTGGAATTTGCAGCTTTGAAGCAAGCGGTCAAAAGGCTTGTGTGCGTCTGTGTTTGTGTGTGATGGGGACGGGGACGGGGGTGGGGGGGGGGGGGGGGGGGGGGAGATCCTGCTTTTTGGCCCCTTCACCCTGCCACAGGCTTTTCTGTAAGTGCATTATCTGTAACGACGGAGTCAGCTGAAAAGCAGAGGATGACGAACCCTTCCGATTCTCACATTATTCTCTCTGGGCGAGGGGCGCTGCACCATCCAAATCCATGACCCTCTCCTGACACGAGACAGATAAAGCCAAGAAGTGTCTGACAAATGTGTTTAATGGTGGAGAAAATGAGAGAAAGAACTGGAAGTACCCATGAAACAGACAAAATGCTGTGCTCCGAAGTTCATCCTAATTCTATAGGTATGAGGAGTTCACTGTAATTATTGCGTCATTCAAGGCTGAGCCTTTTGCTTAAGCACTGATGGTTAAAGCAGAGACTTTGACTCCTCAGAGGCACAACAGCAGTTGTCTGGTTAAATTCTGACCTTTTCATTTCATGCTTTAACGCCAAGTCTTACAAGTTCTCCCCACAGCCAGAGTAGCAATGCTCCAATTACACAACAAGACAATTAGAAACAGACAAAACAGATGGAAGACAGAAGCCAGGACAAGAAGGGATTGGTGTAAATGAACTGAATGAGTTCAGCATCGTATTCAATGCGGACTAAACATCACGGACACGGCACCAACTAGGTATGTGATAGTGTGTGCAGTAGACCTTGTCCGGTCACGCCCGCTAGCTACTGCTATCTAATGATACTTCTGCAGGGTCGTTGGGGCAGGGGGTGCCAGGCAGGAAGCATTAAATATGAACAAAAAAATAAATAAGTTGAAAACCATAAGAGCCACTCTCCCACACCACCAGCCCTTCATTTGAGCACGTTTACAGGAACGCAGACGGCTTGTTTACGCTGACTTTAAGCATTCTTATCCCTTCTTCAGTAACTAGTTTTAACATTAAAATAATAAAACAGCTGGTACTGGTACTGGAGCCATGTGTTGTACCTTTTGTTTTTAAGAATTTTGAATCCCCTGCTTATGTTTTGTGAGGGAAGCCATTCAGTGAGTGGAAGGCTGCAGCACGGCTTTATCTGGGGGGGGGGGTCTACCTTGTGCCACCCTTGTTAAGAGAGGGATAAAATGACTCGGTGTGCGGCTTCACTTGACTGACTTGCAGAAAGCATGAGCTAAAAGTGCTGGGCAGGAAGTTTGAAACATGGACATCAGAAGGTTTTTTTCTTCAGACCGTTGGGAGGATTATAGATAAGGCTGTTTGTTCGGTATAGTCTTACGGTTTATGTTATTGTTATGATTCTGATCTAAGCCCAAGTGAAAGTGCTGAGGCAGGCCACCGCTATCACTGTTTTTAACCCCTTTTTTGTAACACCAATCAAACTGAAATCTCATTTAGGCAGTTGAAAAGTAGGTTTATCACTGCTTTAATCACTACATAATTTCAGATGCTCCTCTACCGATTCCTGCTATGAATGAAGGCTGCTGGTAGCAATGTGAGCTAGAACAGGTGGCTCGCCTCTTGGCCTTGTCCCTCAACTCTTGGAGACCTCTAGCGTAGGCTCCTCTTAATGCGCCCAGGCCCCCATAGGACCGGTTCTGCAAGTCCTCAACAATCTGCCCATTGTGTGACGCACCACAGAGCTGCTGTTATTGTTTCACAGATGGAGAGCGGGTCTTTGATGAGACGCAGGAATTCGGAGCTCCTTCGTGGAGGAGGGAGTTCAGCATGGCCCTTATTTAGCTCACTCCAAACAAACACCAGATCAGCCTGGGGGCTTGCTTCATGCTGGCAGGCCTAGATGCTTACGTGCGTGGTCAGTGTGAGTTGGGATGTGTGAGATAAGATGCTTGCACTGCCTGAAGCTGGGGGGCAGGGTTAGCATCGCAGAAATGTGTTTTATCAGAGGCGGCAGTGTTTGTTCGGGTCCTTTTGAAGGGCTGACTCTCCGCAGGCTGCGCAGAGGGATCTGAGTAGGAGTTCAAAGGCAGGCGTCCAGCGTCCCAGCTGGACTGGTTGGTGGCGCTGTGACCCTAATTCTATGTCTCACCGAGGAGGAGCCGGCAGAGATCAACGCCCGGCGGGACTCAGGGGTGAAGGGGGCGGGCGGACAGAGGACACCCACTGGCCGGGTCTCAACAGGACTGGATGGAACTTTCAGATGGACGGCATCTGCGTGTTTTGTGTGGTGTTTTGCTGTGTTTATGAATTCCTTGCAGCAAAGCAAAGATGCACCTGAGCAAATATTGACATCCTTCCCAAGCAGGCTTTGATGAAGGAGATGCACATGCGGATCTAAAGCATCTCGGAGTCGCTCTCATCCACACAAAGCAGCTCATTAACACGGAAACCACACGCAAGCATGGACAACATCTTTATCAATTACAATCTTAATACAAGCAACACTGAGTTTAATTAATGCTCAGTATCCATGGAAAGCTATTGAGGTTCCTACACAAAGCCCATGGGGGGGGCTGACCAAAATAGTCTTCAAAGGGCTTTGCCAGTAATAAGAGAAGGCTGAATTGGAGCCCCTAATTTGAGATGTGCTTTCTGGGGTCCAGGCTTCATAGCCTCTTTCTCTCTCATGTATCCTAATAAAAGAGGGTGTTTGCTGGGGAGAGTGTGGATAAGAGTGTGGGGGAGGGGGGGGGGGGGGGGGCATTTCAGAGAGCCAGCCTGCCCTTGAAACACTGGTGACTTCTGATTTTAAAAAAAAAAAGCCTCCCCTAAAAGTTATTATTATTTTCTCCCTCTGGGAAAAAAGTCACGGTGCCCATCAGAGGATTATTTGTCCTGCTTTTTGTCCATCAGAAGTGCACTCAGTTGCTAAGCTCGTCATCCTGCCGGTCGGCCCGACCGCCAGAGATGAAAGCCCCTGGGGGGACGGGGGAGTAGGAGGGTAAAGAGAAGTTCATGGAACATTTAGGGACACATACAATTTTCCCATCGCCTTCTTTAAGAGTGCATTTCAGTCGCACAGAGGAAAGTCATAACACGGAGAGAAAGGGGACGAGAGTCCGGAGAGGAGGGTCAGATGTGCGAGCCTGGGCTGGGAGAAGTGCTGCTTTTAGGGACTGCCATTTCAAGCTTTTAGGGCATCTATGACATGAAGAGACGACTGGCTGCCTCTGGTTCAGTCTCACTGCCTACAAGCGGAATGACTTTGAAACCGACACACATTTGCTGGCATATGGTCTGCATAATCACTATAGGCACTGGAGCAACATCTCAGTGGCCCTTACTGTTCAAAGTTGTGTACGGTGAAGAGATGAACAGATCGGGCCGATATCAAAAGAAAATGCGGGTCGGATACTGGTGGGATAAAAAGAATGAATCTTAACCAATTCTGTAACAAAAAGATTCTATAACAGCCAGAGAAAACACACACTATGCGCTGTTAGCTGTGTAGTTCCTTCTATTTGGTAGAATATCGTGGTAGTGAGTAGTTTGAGCAGGATAACCTACTTGTAGATGCTCATCTTATGGGAACAGCTTAAATTAAATAGCCTATTTTTAAAATTCGTAGCTTTTGAAGAACGATTTTTGTGTCAGTATCAGCCAGTTAGTCAAGGTTTCAAAATCATCCATCCATCCATCCATTTTCTAAGCCACTTCTCCGTCAGAGTCACGGGGGGGGTGCTGGAGCCCATCCCAGCGGTCATCGGATATACAGGATACACCCTGGACAGGTCACCAGTCCATCAACCCGGAGGAACCCCACACAGACACGAGGAGAACATGCAAACTCTGCACAGAGAGGACCCCGGTCACCCGGCCGGGGATTCGAACCCAGGCCCTCCTCACTGTGAGGCGACAGCGCTACCCACCACGCCACCGTGCCGCCCGGTTTCAAAATCAGTACTGGAAAAATTGGTGGTGGTATCTCTAGTACAGCCAAACCGGGTCATGATCATACACAAATTACACTGCCCATATTCAGTAATCTTATCATGTCTTCATGTATCTGCACATTCAAACTCATGCCGGGTCAGAATGTGCACACGCTTGAGCTTAATATGTTAATATCCTGAAAACTTCAGATCTGTTAGCAGCAGCTTGAAAAGACATGGTGGCTCGCTTAACGAGAGGAAACGTGTGTCTGCATTCACCCTCCTGGCGATGGTGGTATGGTGTGATTACGGGTGGCCTAGCTAGTGGAAATCTGGAACCCTGTCACCCACCGACACATGCCCCCCCCACCCCAGAAAAAACACAGACAAATATTGATATAAAATGCCCTTTCACTCTCCTGAGCTTAGCTTACATGCTTCTTTAGCATTAACGGATTTAACGAAATTCCCTGATTGAAATCGCATTAATAATACGGAGTAACTCCAATTCTTTCTGTAATAAACCGCTCGTTTTGAAACTTGCAACTACAAACACATGCGTTTGTTAGATCCTGCTGAAGTTTATATCTGTTTCCTCTCTAAATGACAAACACTGAAGCGACTTGCATGGTTATTGCATCAACGTCAGACTGCTTGTCAGAAGCTACAAAGCTTTACATATTAAAAAAAAAAACAAAAACAAATAAAACAATAATGGGTTTCCTGTCACTATAAGACACTATAATGGCACTATGGAATTTAGCTTCAGATGCCTTTTGGAAACCATTAAGAGCATATTTGCATTAATTTTATAAATTAAATATATAAATATATAATATATATATATAAATTATCCCCTACTTCTCTGTCTTTTCTCTTTCCTAACATAGCGACTGTCACCACTGAAGCACTGTCTGCATTATTATGTTAATTCAAAAGCACAAATAAAATGGCAAAAACGCACATTAAAAAACATTTCTTTTGGTTTTTGGATTCATTTAGCGTGCTCTGGATTTCAGGTTCGGTCAAGAACTTTCTTTTCAGCGCATCACCAATTAGTCCTAATTAGGCTGTGAGATGCATGAGAGATACCGATATACACTAACAGCGCTGTTCCTTGATATGGAGGCCACATAACTCACAGCGCTGTATGAGGTACGCTCAAATTAGTGACTTTAACCAGCTCTCTGAATTAACAAGCACCTTCTAGGGAGAATGACAAACAGTGTCGTCGTGAACTGCAACTACCTGTGCAAAATGCCTGTGGTGCTTCCAGAGCAGTGAAAAACATGTTAGGTATGTGGAGTATTGATCCATGGCATGTATCACACGCATGCCTGTCTCTCTGCTCACATACACTGACAATAACCACTAGGGCTTATGCATTATTCATAAAGAGGCTAATTAAAATTCACTTGGTCCCACCTTCATATGGATAAAAAAGAGAAATCTCATGCTTTCATTCAGCACTTGAAGTCATTAGGAGGCCTCAGGCATGTGATGCAGATTGGATTGGACATGGGCTGGTTGCGATCAGCGTATAATTAAGGCGCATTTCCGAGATGCATTAATGACACTCGCAGGAAATGCTGAGAACGGTCACATTCTCCTGCCGCAGCTTGGGGTCTACAAAATGCTCAGGCAAGAGGAAAGGAAGAGGGGAAAACCGTTTCAATGCCAAGCACCTTCTGAACGTCAGCGTCATGTTTCTGCTGCAGCTTCAGCTTCTCCTCCTGGTGTTTGGCCTCCAGAACTTTGGTCCTCATCTCAGTCTGAAAAGAAGAAGCGGAATGATGATGAGTCTGGGTGCAGGGATGCTACTGCCTTACCACATCTGCTGAGAGGCAGTGAGGAATAATAAGAAGAAAATAACGGCATTCTTAACAAGAGTGGGAATCAATGCCTCATCTACAGTAAGTGTCGCAATAAATAAGTGGGGATTCCGGCTGTTCCTTTTACTGTGCTGGGAAGAAGCAGGAGCGATACAATCAGATTCAGACTAATCAAAAACGCACAGAGCGAAAAAAATATATTATTCAATGCAAAGGAATTAAAACATCAATGCAACAACTATCATTACACTGGCAGCATTTAAATCTTTATTTAAGGTGCTGGGCCCACCTTACTGTCACAAACTCAAAGTAATGTGTAAAATGAAACAAATCCGACTAACCAATCTGGGTAACTAGCCTTTTTAAACAAGGAGGAGTAGTAACTCTCGCTGTTTCTTCAGGCAAGATGCCTGCACAAATGATTACGGGTGGCAAAACACCAAGAAGGATGCATTCAAATCCTCCGAATGTAGACTTTAACTCCTATTTAGCAACACACACCAACTGGCCACTTAATTAATACACCTCCTTGTATCTACCACTTCTACCGTACAGGTGCACTTTGTAGTTTTACAATTACAGACTCCATCTGTTTCTCGGCATAATTTGTTAGCACCCTTTAATCCTGTTCTTTAAATGTTCAGGATGCCCACAGGACCACCACAGAACAGGGGGTGGATCATTCTCAGCACTGCAGTGACAGTGATGTGGTGGTGGTGTGTTAGTGTGTGTTGGTTGGTACAAGTGGATCAGACACAGCAGCGCTGCTGGAGGTTTTAAACACTCCACTCACTGTCCACTCTACTAGACACACTGACCTCACTGGTCATGTAAAGGCACAGGTGTAGATGTAGATGCAGAAGGCACAACAGCGCCTCATCCACCTCAGGCGGCTGAAGAGGTTTGGCATGAGCCCCCGCATCCTCGGAACATTCTAGACATACTGTGGAGAGCGTTCTAACAGCTCCATCACCACCTGGTATGGGAACTGGACCGCCATTGAGCGGAAAGATCTTGCAGAGGGTGGTGCGGACAGCCCAGAACACCACTGGGGTCCAGCTCCCAAACCTTTTGGACTTATAAACCAGCCTGAGAAAGACCAGGAGGATTCTGAAGGACTCCACCCACCCAAGCCACTGTCTGTTCTCACAGCTGCAGAGCAGGAGGAGGTACAGAAGCATAAAGTCCAGAACCAGCCGGTTCCGAGACAGTTTCTTCCCCCGGGCCGTCAGGCTGCTGAACAGCCTGTAGTGCTGGTGTATTGGTCTGGAGGCCTGTCACCGCACCTCGAGTCATCATCTCCATGGACAATCACCACCAACAGACTCACTCTGATCTTACTGCACCTTAAATCCAGCAAATCTGTACTTCCACATACAGACTGGCATCTTGTACGTCTTCTATCCGTATCCTATACAATCTGGAAGATTCTATATCAGTGTTCTGCCCCTGAGAACCTGCATCTCATTTATTATCTCCCTCAGACTCACTGCACATACAGAATGTGAACAGCAGCACATTTCATAGTTTTATGTCATAACTTATTACTGTACAGCTGTACACTGGAATAGCACAATACTAATGACATTGTGTGTGTGTTTATATATATATATATATATATATATATATATATATATATATATATACACACACATACATATATACACATATATATATACATATATATATACACACACACACACACACACATATATATATATATATATACACACAGATACACACATATTTAAATTAAATATATTTAAAGTCTATAAGGGGGCTACACACCTAAGCTTTTCACTTACTTTCCACCTGTGCAAATGTGATGTGACAAACCTGATTTGACTCGATTGTAAAGTCAGAGACAACTGCTCATCTCTGTGTTAGTCATCGTCTTGTCCACACGTGTCAGGCTTCAGCACACTGCCTCATTAAACATCCCTGATTCAGCTCATCAGCTAATGATGATAAAGGCCTTTAGTCAGTGTTAGATGAGGGTAAATGCTAATCTCCACACAGCACTATGACCCAGAAGGGCTCTAGCCCTCCATCAGCGGTCACAGGACGCTGTTGGCTAGACATTTTTGATCGGTGAACCATTTTCATTCTAACAGTGACACTGAGTTGTTTACCAACTCCAGCAGCACTGATATTTGACCCATCCCACCCACTTTACATGTTTCATCTAAAGTAACTGGAGGTTCGCTTCAATCAGTAAAACAATGTATTTTTACACACACCCACACAATCCACGAAGAGCCTTCACATCTGGTCATCATACAACAAGAAATCCTGACATTACATAATTTACTTTCTTAATTTTTCAAGTTTTAATGGAAATTTCCACTTTGGGTTCACTCTGGAAAAAACTGCAGCTCGACATCAAATCTGCCAGAAAGTTGTGTTGCAGTACAAAAAAGCTGTAAAGAGAACAAATGAAAGAAAGAAGACCATCTGCTCGCTGAGCCTGAGACAGTTCAGCTCAGACGGGGAAAGGTAGACAAAGATACAAACCACCTTTACAGAAACGCTACAAAGTGATGAATCGATGTTCATTAGCATTTCAATGTGCTCCTTTGTTTAAAGCCAAAACTCAGTACTTCAGAGTGGAAGCTATGTGCCCAGCTGTAGTTGTGTTTGCTATGCGGTGCCCACGTCAATAACAGCGCTGGAGAGAAGGAGAGCAGGAGAGAGCGGTAATTAGATTCCCCTCACCACCGCTCAGGCGGGCCTTTCAATGCAGCTCAATATTTCTGGGATCAAAAGTTCAACAGTTTTCTGAGGCAAGTTGGAGCACGGCTCCTCTTGGGCCTTTCAGGCTGTCAAAGCCGCACATATGTGATATACTCTCACACGCGTGTGCTTGAATTCAGGTGCTGTTAACTAACACTGGGTGGGGTTATTTCTCACCTTCACACGGACAAATCTACACGCATGTCCTTGCACTGTATCTCGCAACAATACGGCCGCCAGGCATTCCTTACGCGTTTTTTTTTTTTTTTCCTGATGTACTTCAGGGGGAAGCATGCGCATGTTTGATCTGGCAAGCGCAGCACTTTTGAAGAGTGCCTCCCTCGCCTCAGGCTGACCCAGAACCCTGATCTTTCAACGGACCGCCACTACTGTGGAGAAGGGCTGGTGTGCCTTATCAGATCTCCCCCAGGGCACGAAATGGCATCACGGGAAAGAAAGAAAGAGAAAGAAACAGAGAGACGTACAGTCTAGATGAAAGCTTATACTGTTCTTTGATGACTAACTGTACGCATTCTACACTAACCATAATGAGCGCAGTGCCAAATGATTCAGTGCCAAACATGCTAAGTGTGAAAAATGTGAATACCACTGTTGATGGAAAAACCTTCATGTTTCATGACGAGCTCTGTTTGTGTTTTTTTTTCCTCCCACTTCACAAAATGAAAATACCAGCTGCGCTTTAAAATGTGTTAAAATTTTCGAGATTAACAGAGCAACAAAGCCAAGGACATTTTTTCCCCCTCCTCTAAAAAAAGAAATACCAGGTTTTGTTGTGAACAGTATATTAAATACAAGATGGAAGAGTTTGAGAGATAAAGCTGCTTGCCTGTTGTTAAAGGTTAAAGTGGAGTTTCAGAAGTTCGTTTCTTTAAACAGTTTAATATACCGAACTTATCTTTACAGCGTTCTGCTTTTCACTCACCGGCCACTTTATTAGGTACAGTTGCTTGTCAACACAAACAGCTGATCAGCCAATCACACGGCCGCAATTCAGTGCATTTAGGCATGTAGAGGTGGTCAAGACGACCTGCTGAAGTGCAGACCGAGCATCAGAACGGGGAAGAAAGGGGATTTAAGGGGCTTTGAACGTGGCGTGGTTGTTGGTGCCAGACGGGCTGGTCTGAGTATTTCAGAAACTGCTGATCTGCTGGGATTTTCACACTCAACCATCTCTAGGGTTTACAGAGAACGGTCCGAAAAAGAGGAAACATCCAGTGAGCGGTCAGTTGTGTGGATGAAAATGCCTTGTTGCTGTGAGAGGTCAGAGGAGAATGGGCAGACTGGTTCCAGATGATAGAAAGGCAGCAGGAACTCAAATAACCAACCAGAATCTCTGAGGAACGTTTCCAACACCTTGTTGAAAGTCTGACATGAAGAATTAAGACAGTTCTGAAGGCAAAAGGGGGTCCAACCTTTTACTAGCAAGGTGTACCTAATAAAGTGGCCAGCGAGTCTAGACCCATCATGGTAACTGTACATTTTTACCAGTAATCAAAGCTGAACCTAATCCTCTTAAATCAGAAGTATTCAGGTTAACGTGAGAGCATGGTATTCCTGTCAACGATCCATCCGAGACATCGTCACATATCCTTTTTTTCCCCATGAAATCGTTTGGCAAGACTTGGACATCAAATCCGTGCAAATAGTGACTGGACCCCCAGCATGACCCGAACATGACGGGTGGGGAAACCCAGGCATGCGAGTGTGAATAGGGTGAGGAAACTTTCACGTCTAGTTAAAATGCATTTTAGCTCGTTTAAACATCATATTTAAAATAAAACGAATATTAAACAGTGGATTATAACCATGAAACACAGTGAGTTTAACCCTGAGCTGTTAATCTGAGTTTACACCGTCAGCTCAGTGACCTTAATAGACCCCTTTCAGCTGCGCAGCTTCAAACCACCGCCCCACTTTACTGGGCTTTATCGCATGGTCGCCTCATTCACTGCACGTTGTTTATATTAATTCACTTTTATAATCGGTATAATCAGTTAATGTACATTTTGATGCACTTCGATTTTATACAACTTCAAATAAAATGCAGGGAAAACACTGTATGGAAAACTGCTCCTTCTGTGGGAGCTGGCGTACGGAATACTGACGGTACAAACCGGCGACACGGATGACGTTTATTTCTTATTTCTTTAAAGGTTTTGACCCAAATGTGACCAATCAAAATGCGTCTTGGTTGGAGTCCAACCAATCATTACACCCTGTTGGACTTCGGGTATTTCCGCAACGATTACTGAAACGCGAAAAGTGCCGAAGTACCGGAATACGGTGCTCTAACGTTGGTTAAATTAATTTTACTGAGTAAACTAAACATCAGCCGACTGGCCAACTAATCTGAGCCGGGAGCTGACGGCTTATTGTGAAGTACAAATAAAAATAAGCAAAACCTGAAAAACAACATAGTTCTAATTAGTCATTTCAAAATAAGTTAAGATTTAAGTTTGTCTTATATAAAAAACATCCAGTGCTCAAGGTTTAACTAGGTTTACCGGCAATTTTTACAAGTTCTATTCAGAGCAGGAGTGCTTATTTTAAAGTTATAAAGTAGTTATAAAGTAAAAAGGAAATGTATTCTTTTATTATTTTCAACTAAATTAATGAAAAAGAAGCACATTAATAAAAGGGCACAGTTCAAGAGTAAAAGATCAAAGAAAAAAGTCATAGAATACGTTTGAGGCAGCTGCTTAGTGTGAAAAGTGTGTTTAACATTTCTATTTCCGTTTTATCTGTCCGTCTTTTGGCTCAGTTAGCTGACGTGAGCCGACACTGGCTCCACTTTTTCCTTACCAAGGGATTTTCATGGTCTTTCATGAACCCGCGCTGACAAAAAGTTCATTTAGGTCTGCGGGTCTGAAAGGTCTCACTCTTTCACGCGAACAGGAAAACCCTTCTCGACTGAGAGACTGATGAAGATCTGAGCGCTCACTGAGGGGCACCACGATAGCTGGTCTTCACTGATTACAGGTTAGGGGAAAGTGTCGACTGACGTCTCCCGCTGAGGCGATGGGTCATCTTACACTGTAATCTGCCACTGTCCCTCTTCAGCAGATAAGATCAGCCAAATCCATTGACGAGGCATTCATGAAGGAGCCCCAAAAACAATATTTACCCTTATCTGACTCCTTTGTAATTCTGTCTGCCCTTCTTTAAAGGACGGCTCACCGAGACAGCTCACCTCTGCTTGTGTTTGCATGTTCGGTGACTAATCAGAGGGTTAGTGTGAGAATTCTTAGAGGTGGAATTCTATGATTTTTTTTATTTCTGCATAATTAAATCATCCAGATGTAAACAAGGTCATTCTACGTGTTGGATGAGAATGGTTCACCACCCAGATGTTCTTTACAGTGCTGGTGATTGAAACTAGGAGTTGACCGGTTTACTAATCGGTGGAAATCTGTGGAAAGGCCTCACGATACCCTGAACTGTTAAAAAGGCACTACATGTACGTAAAGGCCTCCTGCTTTGAACAACTTTTAGGGCTAACAGCCAGAGGTGTCAAATTCAGGTCCAGAAAGTAAAAGTCCTTCCCAGGATTTTGTTCCAACAGGCTGGCTTCTCTAGTTCGATCACACCACCAGCAGAGCTGTCCAGCCTGTTGGAACAAAATCCTGGGAAGGATTTTTACTTTCTGAACCTGGATTTCACACCTCTGCTAACAGCTTATCATAAAACCACTTCTCATTCTCATTCATAACCAGTTCGTCGAATATCTTCCTCTGCTGAAGCTTTTAATAACTTTCCGTAATTAAGCTGTTAGAGGCATTTTACTCTTTGAACGCGTGGTTCCCATCACCACCACTGTGTGCAGTTCTGACTATGCAAGTTTCTCCACAACGGCCTATTGCACATCAACCCACTCAGACTAACCTGGAACTCCCCTTCAAGAACATTAGGCCAAACCTTAGAGAACTGAAACTTGAGATGAAGCCCAATTAAGAACTTATCCCTACCTATTATTTCATTCCAGCTTAATAACAAATAGTGACTTGTTCCTTTTTTCCTTTGAATTACTCAAAACAAACACTTGTATCAGGCATGGTTGACTAGAATCTTGAAAGGAAGTCTGTGATTTGTCGTCCTCTTTGCTGGAAACATCAAAAACAACCAACGTTAGTCTTGCGCGTCCTCCATATGCACCTTTTTATTTACGCTTCAAAACAGAAGAAAAACCCAGCAGGCTTGGCAACATATGTGACTAGCTTCTAAAACCAAATCAAATCAATGTCTTTTTGCTCCAGCGCTTTCCTGCAGGCGCTGAAAAGCCAGGCTTTTCCAAGCCTTGGAAAATGAAAAACGAGGACCCGATACCAACTACTGATCAGCGAGATGGGTGAACGTGCACAGAGCGTCTTCTCTGCTTTACCTACGCGTCTCTGCGACATGCCTCACATATATTAGTTCTGCTTGGCATGAACGATGCAGCAGTTTAACAGCACATTTATACACACAGGGATTTCACTACGAAATGGCACCGTATACTTACAGCAAGACAAACGCACACACAGGCAAATCAGTTGCTTTAGTTTGACTGATTTGCAGCATTCTGACTTGTGATTGGTCAGTTGTTTCAAGCCTGCAGATACAGCCTGCGTGGGCACTCTTAACCTGTAACATGGGTGCATGCTGCATTGCTCACATCACACAGAGGCAGTGTACACTCTCCGGCCACTTTATTAGGCATTCAATTGCTTGTTAACACAAATAGCTGATCAGCCAATCACACGGCCGCAGCTCACTGCATTTAGGCGTGTAGAGGTGGTCAAGACGACTTGCTGAAGTGCAGACCGAGCATCAGAACGGGGAAGAAAGGGGATTTAAGGGGCTTTGAACGTGGCGTGGTTGTTGGTGCCAGACGGGCTGGTCTGAGTATTTCAGAAACTGCTGATCTGCTGGGATTTTCACACACAACCATCTCTAGGGTTCACAGAGAACGGTCCGAAAAAGAGGAAATATCCAGTGAGCGGTCAGTTGTGTGGACGAAAATGCCTTGTTGATGTGAGAGGTCAGAGGAGAATGGGCAGACTGGTTCCAGATGATAGAAAGACAACAGGAACTCAAATAACCAACCAGAATCTCTGAGGAACGTTTCCAACACCTTGTTGAAAGTCTGCCACGAAGAATTAAGGCAGTTCTGAAGGCGAAAGTGGGTCCAATCTTGTACTGTACCTAATAAAGTGGCTGGTGAGCATACGAAACAGGTCTAAGAAAAGAGTTACACGCTTTTTTGTAAATGATAAAGTATGGATAATTATCTTTAGCATCTAAGAATTAGAGGCCTGCTGCCTGAGCAAAGCAAAACATTGGGTTGTGGTGGAAAGCCAGTGGTGGACTGGCTGGGGACGGGCTTCAACTTCATGTCCATGCAGGGCTCTACTAAGAATACACAGAACCAGTTTATTAGGTATATCTACCTTGTATCTACTCGCAGTTTTATCAGGTCCACCCACCATATAAGCTCACTTTTCTACCCCACCCCTCAATGGTGGGAACATTATGGAACCACCGCTGAACAGTGATTTTCTCGTGGATCATTCTCAGCAGCGTCACAGAAATGGTAGTGGCATGGCCGTGTGTGCCATTAATGTTGGGCAAGAGGATGACTAACACATACCGTGCTTGAAAACAGATGAATCACATGTCTGCATTTAACCCGTCTGTGCAGTGAAACACCCACATACATGCACACTAGTGAACACACACACTAGGGGGCAGTGAGCACACCTGCCAGAGCAGTGGGCAGCACCACCCACGGCACCCGGGGAGCAGTTGGGGTTTAGGTGCCTTGCTCAAGAGCACTTTAGTCGGCCGAGGGGATCGAACCAGCAACCTTACGCTCACAGGGCTGGTTCCCTAACCTCCAGCCCACGACTGCCCTTGTTCAACAAGGCATACCTACAACATGCACCTATAGGGCAGATATGCCTGAAAATGGCCAGTGTAGCTGTACCTAATAATGGGGCAATTCACTAAACAGCATCTTACTGTAAGAGAAGCAGATGAGAGCTCCAGCAGCTCCGGCACACCCTTAATAAAACGCCTCACCAAAAACACTTAAATGAAGATCTCTCTGGCACTATCTGAGGCAACAACAGCCACAAAACAAACTCAGATAAGCGCTTTATTAACAACAGCATCCTCCTCACGCCTGCAAACAGCAGAGAAGCTTCTTAGAGGAGGTAGATTGATGGGAGATGAGAGAGGATGCGGAGCTAAGAGGGGCCGCTCCGTTCTCATGAGAACCTGCTCCAACAAAACCCACACTTAGGCACCTTAATCTGCCCTACTTCCACCAAGCCTCGCAAAGCAGCTTCGCATCCTTTCTGATTTCTCCCTGCGTTTTTTTCTTCTCGTGCAATCGGAGACCACAGGAGACCTGTCAGAGGAGAAGATTGCGCTGATTGAAGCCGCGCAGTCAAACAGTTTCTGCCAGAGCAGACGCTAACGTGGGCGGTACTCCGCGCTTTTTTTCCCTGCTTGTTGTTGTTGTTGTTTGTAGCGCCTCCAAAAGCCGCCTTTTAAGCAAAGTTTGTCAAACTACATCAAGGCCGAATTGAAAAACTCTTGTATCAAGAAGGCGCATCAGACAAGCAGGCAAGTACGCACCTCAAGGTTTTTTTTTTTTTTTTAAATTGTAGGGGGCGGGGGGGTGTTACGAGATCCTGGCGAAGCGAGTGACATGCAGTTTCCTCCGAGTTATCCTCAGAGAAGCGACGGCGTGTTTGACGCCGGTTTCTTGCGTAAGAGAAGTGAGGGAAACAGTCTGGGGGAGTGGAGGGGAGATGAACGCACCCTGATGGAGGGAGGAAAGAGAGAAAGACAGAGAGACCGAAGCAGCCGTTCCTTCTTTTCTTAAACTGCCATTGCTCACATGCATTCCCTCGGGGAGTGTGTTTGCAAACCGTCTACCGCGTTTTAGTGCTCTGTGGCTGTGTCTCTATCCACTTCGAGAGCAAATTCCTTAGTAACAGCCCATGTTTGGATAAACACAGAAAGGTTATAAAAAAAAAAGGACCTCTCAAACAGTTTATCCATTTGATAGTCATAATGCGACATCTCTGCAGGGATAGACAGGCAAAAAGAGAGCTATTGATGTGTGTTTTGGCACATCTGTAAACAGAACATGATGCAAAAGCCTGAACTGCTTGTTGCATGCTGAAATATGAATCTTATCAAAGACATGCAGTCTGCCTCGTACATCTTAATAGTAGCTGGATTATGGATGAAGGCTAGGACTAAAGATACTTCACGTTAATTAACAACCTGCCACGACTGCCATCATCTAATTTCTACAGGCTGCAGTGTTAAACAGCAATGTAGGGCAAGTACAAACCGTGCTCTGTTCAAAGACAACACATCTGTTCTTAAGCAACACCTCCAAACAGTCTCTAAGGACAGCCTTAGCAGGTACTTAAAGAAAAACATAACGTCCCAATGGCCCCGGAACCCATGCATGTCAGTGCTAATGGGTTTTCCATAGCCTCTCCAAGGCTTCGGTGAGGATTATAATGGTCCTACTATGTGTCAAAACCTTTGGCCCAAGGCGTTTTCAAAGCCTACGCACTTCATCAAGCCGACATAAAGACAATAAGAAGGCTTGGAGGGAGAGCTGTTGACTCACTGACGTATACAATGAAGTGATATCGCATAAAACCAAGCCTACTATTAATATTAAACTTCAACACTATTAAATAATATCAGCCACTCAAACTGTAAGCTTGCGAAACAAAACGAACACATTTACATGGATATTGGAGATGTTGCATGTCGCTGACTACAGACCAACAGGTAAAATGAGTTGATGAACAGACAAGATTGGTTGGTTAGTGTAGTGGTTAATACCTCTGCCTTCTACACTGTAGACTGGGGTTCAATCCCCACCTGGGTAAACACCCTACACTATACCAATAAGAGTCCTTGGGCAAGACTCCTAACACCGCCTTGGCCTCCCTGTGTAAAAATGATCAAATTGTAAGTCGCTCTGGATAAGAGAGTCAGCCAAATGCCATAAATGTAAATGTACAAGATAACAAAACAAATGAATACATTAATATAATGCACATCTTCAAAATCGTCACATAAATAGTCTGCGGTCATAAATAACTGTGATTAGTGTTTAAGCAACACACACAGAGCCGTAGGGAATCAATTCTGTTTGAATTTTCTCTCATTAATGCGTTTTTTTAAATGCTTTAATTTGTTGACCATAATTTTACATTTTCACCTCTTAGTCCATCAAAACTGACCAAAGACTCACATTAAAGTTATTACAGTTCATACTGCTTTCAAATGAAAATACTTAATAATAAGTGAAACTCAACATTAATGAACATAAATACTGCAATGACTGAGGTACCGTAATGATATTACATGACAATTACTTCAATTACATCTAAATATCCTAATGCAGAATTTCGGGTCTGAATGACATTCTGAACATGGGACTAGAAAAAGAGCAAATCACCTCACTACTATAAATCTGTGTTCATGGAAGAATTCCGTAAAATAATCTAGGATTCCCTTCAAATGGAATCTGTGGATATGACAACACGTTCAACATCATTTTAAACCTGTTACATTGGGCAGCTTTGGTCACCATCACGGAATAACTATGCAAACATGACCGGTACGGTCAGGCGATATGTGAGAAACGCCCTTCTGTCCTTACTACCAAGGCAGTAGCAGTTAAAGCTGAAGATTCAATCCTTCCGTCACAACTCCTTCAGCAATATCACAAATCATTACAAACGAAAATAATCCTAAAAATAAAAGCTGGGCGACTTCTCACTTCCTGAGAATCATCACTACACTGTTCATTTCTACTGGTTTTAAATACCTCTGAGATTATTATTAGTGCCTTTGAGGCAGTGGTGGGAAATACGACCAAAAATGGTTATTATTAGTTTTATTATTAGTATATATTAAGGTTTCTTAGTGAACATCTGTTCAGCTCTGCCTCAAATGAAGCAGCAGCTACGTTATGGCACCTGTACAGGGGGTTGAATGCAACTGCTGCTGCTTCATTTAAGGTGGAATGAAAATTTTAAATATGAAGCAAGCATAAAAAAAATACATGCATCTCCGAATGTCAAGAGACTGCTTGTTGCATGCATAACTGCCTGATCTGATGCAGGTGACCGAGTCAGTATGAGAAGAAACAAGTGCTCTGTTCATGACTTTGACTGGCCATGCCTTTACGTCCGCTGCCTCAAAACAAAGCGGACCACATCGGATGCAATGAACCAGACGGAAGGAGGTGAACGGAGTTCTGCTGCACTTATTCAGCTAAAGGGGGTAACATTTGAATGTTGTGAACTGTTTGTTTGTTGCGTTGTCTGCAAGTATTTTTTGGCATACCAGTATAATGTTTATGACAAAACGGAGGCACAACTTCAAACAGCTCACCGGATGAACCTCTGTTACCCACTACTACTTAGATGACCACTTTTGGCATCACAAAGGGACGGCCATCAGTGATCTTGTCACGCCTTAATTATCACAATTAATTCATTAGTGCGGACTTTTCCCAAGAAAACGCAACAGAAATCTCACTGTTTTAACCGCTTTTATGACCTGACCTGGTTGACCTGGCAAGCCATGTCATAAGGCTGTCTGAGGCGATACAGCCCTAGACTAGAGACTAGTAACAAGACCCAGAACAGAACACAGTCATTTCTATCTGTGATGATTAAAATTTGATTATGCTGGTTATGAAAACACAACATGCTCATTTTATGCTTGCGCAGACATGAGACACAAATTGTTCGTTTAACACAAAGCGAGTCTAATGAGTGAGCACGGGTGACAGCAAGAAAAATGTTCACGACTGAAAAGGAACACATCTACAACATCCAGGGGATTTGAGAGCTCATTTAAGGCAATTTAGTGTTTTCTGGGAGTCTAATTTAGCGTCTAATTGTCCTATTAGAGGACGCAAGAACAATATTTGGAAATAATTCTGTTGTAATGATGATGAACACACTCAAAATGCCGCTCCGAGTTCAAGTAAGTATCTCTTGGTGCGAGCAGACCTTTATAAACACAAAGCTAACTGCTTGGCTAGATAGATCTGTATTCGTTTTACTCGAAGAGCCAAATATCGGTAAGAAAAACGTTTAAATCAACATTCCTGGGAGCCGTGAGGTCATTTCTGAGCAGTTCTGCAGTTTGATTCATGAAGGCCCTTTCATCCCTTATATATTAATCTGCTGTAGCAGACGAAGCAAAAAGCTCCAATTCTATTGATCTTTTAATATCACCCAAATGTTTGTCCTCTCAACTAATCCCTCTGCTCAGGCACACGTCGGCTTTTGTCGATACCACCAAAGTTTTATTACGACTGCGTCTCTTTTAGTGAAATAACAGAGGACGTCAGAAAGGTCAACTGTGTTTTGGACTGGATTAAAGTAGTGAAAGCCACAGATGTGAGTAACGGCGCTTTCACACCCATCGGTTTGGTGGGGATCTATTAAACTTTTTATATAGTTCAGTCTGACGTGAAGTGATGTGAAGTGTGAACACGCCACCTTGTACTCTGGCGCACAACGAACAAGCAAAGCATGGTCCGGCAATATCACTCGTCTCGGTTCGCTTCCAAATTAAACCCTGGTGGGAACACATTTTTGTGATCGGCTGCACCAAATGAGGAAATTTAATACCACAGCGTGCTTTTCTGCTCTCGTCATCACTGCGCCGTCCGCATAATCTGCCGATTTTAACCTCTGACTCTTTACAGGCACTCGTATCATTCTCGCAGCTTAAGCTGCTGCTAATTACAGGCAGACGAGCAATAAAATAACAGTGAAGTAATGTCTTTTGGCACATGGATCGTGGAATGTACTGCATCAGTGGCCTCAGCGGTTACATTCAAATTGACAAACCAATCATAAAGAAGCAGATATCAAGTTAGTTTTATATAACTGCTTTCACTGTGTTGGAGATCTCAAGCGTCTATTTTAATTCAAGGTAGGAGCTTTTTTTTTGGGATCAAACGGTGGCAAAGGTGAGAGTAACAGAGAAATTTCTGACCACTGAACAAGCACACATGTATAATTTAGTGCATTTTAGCTGTTGTAGTGTGAAACTACCCAAACCATATATATATATATAAAAAAAAAAAAAAGATACATCACAAAAACCCGAACTTGGCACTACGGACTTGAGACGGTCTGAAAACACCCCAAGCCTGCACTTGAGACCTGTAATTGCAATTAAAATGGTAGCCTCAAATGTAAATATGAAATAGTGTGTAATCATATGTGAGGCAAATATGATCAAGTAGATTAAGAAACCTTTATTAGTCCCACAACAGTGTATCCCCCCCATCCGTAAAAGGGAAACACCACATACACACTAATGACCACACACACTAGGGGGCAGTGAGCATACTTGCCCAGAGTGGTGAACAGCCCTATCCACAGCGCCCGGGGAGCAGTTGGGGGTTAGGTGTCTTGCTCAAGGACACCTCAGTCATGGACTGTCGGCTCTGGGGATCGAACCGGCGACCTTCCGGTTACAGGGCCAGTTCCCTGACCTCCAGCCCACGACTTCCACACTATATATGAAAACACAACCCACTAGAAACTCACTGATCCTGCGGTGATGTTATCGTCGTGTTGAATAATGGATTACAAACCTCCCCCTAAAACATAATCCACCGAAAGAAGCCAGAATTGGAGAAACAATAAGAGACTGTCAGCACATCCTGCAGCCACATCAAAGCAAATTGACGAATTTGACAAAAAAAAAACGAATCATTTTTAAAAGGCGGAGAAAAAGCCACTCAAGTTGGGCGGTCAATAGTCGCTTAAGCATTAGTAAATTGAGCAGAATATATATGTTGCCAGACTTCCAACACTTCCAACCAAAGTCAGAGGTGTCCGGTAGGATTTAGCAGTGACCAGGTCACAAATCTTCTTGCATCAAATCTTCTTGCCAAAAAAGAAGGTCTGGCTCAATGTTCATATCTCAAATACAAAAAAAATAAAATAAAATAAAAAAATCAGCATTGTACTGAAGAAGATATGATGACAGCAGCCCATAATTCACTTGCATCCTCTGAAGAAACATCTAGGTTTTGACTGAGCCGTCTCTGAATAATCTTTCGACACACTATCAGTCATCAGGGTCCATAAGCAGGCCTGATGTTGCAAAATTCTCTTCCGCAGGTCGTGTGTAGTTACATATTTCAAATGTCTTCAAACCCCCAAAAGTACGCCAACCAATACAAACTAGATGACACGCGACCACCTTCAACAACACCGACCTCGAAGCCTTGAGCATCAGCCAATACTGGTATGACATTTCCTTTAGAAGGTAGAGGCTTAAAATTTAGGAAGAAATGCTCAGCGAACATCACTTTACGCGGGGTGGGTGTATTTCCACATTTCTTTACAGGATCAGATCATTTTTACTCCCTATGATGTCCAATCTGACATCTTCTCATCCTAATATCTGATCACCGTCTGATCAGCGTCATCACTAATAAAAATAGCCATTCATAACTTTACAGAAACTTTTAACTCCAAAGAAAAAAAAACCTTTCTGAATGAAAGATAACGAGAAAGCCTTCAAAAAGAAGTTGAGGTCTTTGTAGAGGAAAAAAAGCACACGAGGGAATTTACAATCACTGTCGATTCATCAAGAGCGTAGAGAATAATCAATGACTGTGCCTTATCAGCTGTCTTATACGCTTAGTACAGTATAGTGTGACGTAACATGATGCCGCAAATGAAATTTTGACAGCGTTTTACCAGAAAAATGCATCCATCAAATGGTGAAGATGGAGAGTTTGGAGTCGTTCATGGTTGGGGGGAAAAAGCCAAGTCAAATTTATTTGTGGCGCTTTTTACATCTGATGTTTTCTCAAAGCAGCTTCACAGAATTCCTGTAAAGACAAAGTTTTAACATGAATGTGAATCCCCCAGGTGAGCAGGCCAGGGGGCGCCAGCGGCAAGGAGAACATCCCTCAGAGCTGAGGAAGAAACTTTGGGAGGAACCAAGGCTCACCGGGGGGGGACCCGTCCTCCTCTGGTCAGACTACCCACAGAGTTATTATACTACTAATATTAATAGCAGTAGTGTTAGTAGTAGGAATAGCTGGGAGTCTATGAGAACATCAGTGTAGGGTGGGCAGGTAGTCCAAGGCAGGTGGTGGCAGCTGGGGCGTGGGCAGCTGGTCTGAAGCGGGCAGCAGGAGAGCTCGACATCAATCATCCATCAGTGTTCGGGTAATATAGAATGGCTATTCTTCTCTTGATATCAGTGAGCAAATTCTTCTGTTACATTACCACGAGCAGGTCACTATGTGAACCGAATGCTGGGCAGATACGATGCATGTGTATCTGACTGTGTGGAGAAATGCTTTACCTGGGCTGTTATCCGTGATAACAGCAGGTTTTCTGACTACTGTATCACTGCTGAGCTAAGTAATAGGACCTAAGGAGGTAACTATGAATATACTTCTACTTCAACAAACGAACCAAAACAGAAACGGATTAAATGCTTCGCATAAAAGAAGCCAAACTCCCGTCAAATCACCTGCTGGAAAGAGAGCCGCTTAATTTAACTCTCTTTACTATAAGCAATGTGATGCCTTCTTTTAGCGAAATACACGGGAACTATTTTAAACACTTTAGACAGTTTCGTCAGTGACTAAAGCAGCATTTGCGAAACACCTCGTATCAGCTAAAATATCTCCTTTATGTGGTTTGTTCTCTATTGCTAATCTCATTCTGCGGCAACACTAAGACAAACGTAGCTAACAAGGAATTTATGCATCAGACCACACTTTAGCGGTCTACAAACGCTAAGTCTAGGAGATTAAACAGCCTAAGTCTATTTATAAAGTGCATAAATTATTAACTCTATTACAGAAGACACTGGGTATTTCTCTAATACCACTGAAGCCATGGACTGTTTGCTGCCAGTAATTCTGCTCTTTCATGTGTGCGCACAGTGCTGTGGCCTAAGGGGGGTCTTAGCAAGGCTGAAGCTGTGGAGTTGCCAGCTGAGTTCTGGCTAGAAGAGAAAACGAAGGAGGCACTCCACACACTCCCAATGCTCATGCGTGCGTGCGCACACACACACAAGCCAACCAGTGTCTCCCACTAGTGGACGGACTCATGCAATACACCAACAAATACAGCAGCACAAACACATCTACGAGCAAATCTGGGAGTACTTCAAAAGCACGTTCAGCCCAGATAAGAACACTTCAGCCCAACACCTTTGCTTTCACTGCCTTGTCCATTAACTATGGATGCTGAAGTTGGTGAGTTGTAATTAAAAAGATCAGGCTGACCTGGGGAACAGAAGCAGGCGCTGGATGGCAGTTTTTCTGTGGAAATGAGGCTGGCACGTAGGAGACGTGATGTGAGGAGACCCCCTGATGAGAACACCTGAACACACTGATCATCCTCAAAACAGCATCAAAAGACTCATCGGCTACATGCTGCGAGGCTTAATCTACCTAATTACTACACAAAGATATCGGTCTGTGCTGTCCAACGAACAAGAGACACAGGAAAAAAGAAAAAAAAAAGGGTTTTTAACCGAGAAATAAAAAAAAAAAAAAAACAGGTACTAGCACCTACCAACCAAATATTTTTGAAATAATGACATAAAATAGTGCCTAAGAAACATAAAAATAGACACCGATACTGATTATGAAGAAATAACCAATGGTACTGGCCGATGTAATTTAAGAGTTAAGTTTATTTTATTATTCTGATTTTAATGGCATTTTGAGCTCAAATTCAGCAATGAAGCCTGTATTTCTGTCATTTCCAGTTTAAGGTGTCACACTATCACTGGAGATTCAAATCCCAGTGATGGTGCTAAGGTTCAACAATATGAGGGGGTGGGGCATCAGCCAGAAAAAGAAAAAAAATCATGAGAAAAGCTCAGCGATGGCCAAGAATGACACTCACTATAAAACACATTCGATGTCTCGACTTTTCACTCAGATATCCTCATCGGGTGGCTTCGACCAAGCCTGTGCTGTGCTCTGTGGTACGGCTGGCCTGCTACCTAAGCTACTGTTTGCTTAGGCAAAATCACTACAGACCCACATCACATGACACAACAGGTTTGATTTGGGCTTCCCATCACTCCGACATCCGTCCCTTGAGTTTTGCTCTCTCAGATGTTAGTTTTTATAATGAACAACTGTTTCTGCAGCACACAAGTTAGCCAGAATCTAACCTGTACTGTGGTTGGAAGCACTGTTTGGATAGCTGAACTGGCCACAGACCCAGAGAACAGGTTTAATGTGGCTTTCAGTCCCTTCAATGCCAGTTGCCCAACTTCATTCCCTCAGATTTGGATCATGATCCTCTAAACTTGGTATTGGTGCTTCAGTTACACAGAATCAAACACGTTCTTTAGTGACCAGAGCTGTTATCATGCTAGCTAAGTTAATGCCAACCAGCTTTCCACTTCTAGGTAAGCAAATGTCAACTTATTTGCAAAAATATACTTTATACTTTTTTAAATCCCACAAACGAGGAAATTCCACCTCCGCATTTAACCCATCCGTGAAGTGAAACACCACACACACACACACACACACACACACACTAGTGAACACACAAACACTAGAGGGCAGTGAGTACACTTGCCCAGAGCGGTGGGCAGCCCGATCCACGGCGCCCGGGGAGCAGGTGGGGGTTAGGTGTCTTGCTCATGTCATGGACTGTCGGCACTGGGGATCGAACCGGCAACCTTCCGGTCACAGGGCCAGTTCCCTAACCTCCAGCCCACGACTGCTCAAATACCAATAATAACCGTGGGTCATCTACACTGTCCAATACTACTCGTCTACCACTACGTCTGCTGGGCTTCTTCTCCCCTTCTCCCTTACTGCCAAACACAGATTGCCAAGACATGTTTAGTGTCCAAAGTTAGCTTCTTTAGGGCCCACATTCGCGTAGGAGTCTGCCAACATACTTCTCTGCAGATATGGCTCTACGCCACTTTTTCTATTCCAGTACAGATACTGAAACTTTGAGCACTGGCTGATACCGATCCAATATTTTACTAATTTTTTATGGAGACTAGGTTTACAAGAATACAGCATTTCGAATTTTTTTCCACCTCTGCTTTCAAACCATACCTCTCTCAGTGCCTTGATATTACTAGTCGAGAACAATCATAGGGTCTCGTCTCACCCCTAGCACCACTGGACAGCCAACGAGCATGTACTCGATTTAAAGCCCCACAGATTCACAAGACGAGCTGGCCTCTGCAAGCTATGCTTAACCCCTTCCTCTGTGTCTTGATACAGATACATTTAGGTGCGTCTTCACAAGAGGATAACTCCCCTCTAATTTGGTACTGCAGCTACCAGCCTAATGCAGCTAAACAGTTCATCATATGTCTATTACATCAGCCAGGTTCAGGTCCAGGTAAACTTACAGGTTACGAGTATGAATACTCAATGGTGTCGGAGCTCCTCTCAGCAGGAAAAAATCTTGGCGTAATATTTGAGGCCTGAGTGATGGTATATTCTACATTTACAGCATTTGGTTGACGCTCTTATCCAGAGCAACTTATAATTTGATCATTTTACACAGGTAGGCGAAGGTGGTGTTAGGCGTCTTGCCCAAGGACTCTTATGGGTATAGTGTATTGAACCCTAGTCTACAGCGTAGAAGGCGGAGGTGTTACCCACTACACTTACCAACCACCTGTATATAATTAACCCCAACAAACTCTGGTTGTATGTTTTCCTACAGGTCTATGTTTTCTTTGATCTCTACACTCTCGAGTCACAGTGTTTTCATGGCATTCTCTGGTCCCACTCATCCATGTAGAACGCACTCTCAACCGATTTGGGTGAGAATCCATCCTAGCAGATCACGTACACCCATACATGCTGATTGTGTTCCCTGGAGGGAATGGGATCTTCCGAGCAAGACAACGTGACATCACAAGGCTAGAAATGACATTGGTGGGAAGTGCACGACTCAGACTTCCAAGCACTACCCTAGTCCCCCAATTCCCCAGACTTGAACGCAACTGAGCATCTTTGGGACCAACTTGATCGTCGTGTTCGCTCTATGGATCCCCCCCGACACAGCATCCAGCAGCTGTGGGATACATGGCTCCAGATACCTGTGACAACCTACCCGGACCTTACTGAGTCACACCCATCCCGTCTACCTGCTCTCCGTGCTGCACGCGGCAGTTACTCTGGATATTAGCTGGAGGTCATAATAATGTGACTCGACTGCTGATCTGCTATGAGAAAATATAGTTAATCAATATTTACACAGCTGCAAATATCAGATGACACTACTGCTTGGACTCAACCACTGCCACCAGCCTATTTCAAACACTGTCGGAAGAAAAGAACCTAATTAGAAACATAGAGACAATGTGAGAGTCACGGAGATAGAAAGAGAGAGATACAACAGAGAGATTGTGTTTACTCCTACAAAAAAAAAGTTGGAAAAGAAATGGGGTAGCGGAATAAATCTGTCTTTAGAGGGGTCTTTTGGCAGAAGAGGGACTAGAGATGAGTACAGGAAACAGTGCGCAGCAGTGTAACCTCACTCGCTTCCCTTAACCCCCCTGAATACGTCGCTGCCATTTCAATCATAGGTAGTAAAAGCCAAGTCATGCACCATTTCCCCCCATGAAAGAACAGTGGCTTCTGAGGAACGTTTCACTCACCTTTCTCAACCTTACGAGAGAGCTTTTTCTCTGGCTTCAATATAAACACACAAGAGGGCTGCTGGGTCTTCTATCCTGCGCAAGACCTTAAGAGCTACAGCACGCCGTTACACTAGAGCCTGACCGATATATTGGTCGGACTACAATATCAGCCAAAATTGACGATCCGCAGATTTGCAGGGATTTGCATCGCCTTGCACCTTACAACTCACCATCTCCCAGTGAAACGGACAGCTGCACCACTACAGAACCCAAGAAAACCAGCCGTATACATCAAACGATGAAAGAACTGAATGAAGCCGAACGTCCACTGGAAACGCTGTTGTGAAAACACTCAAAAGTCTGTGGAAGTTTCAGCACCGATAAAAGCTACCAAGGGGAGGTCTCAGAATGAATGATGCTGTGATTAGGACCAATCACAGTCAAGGAAAGGTCTCGGAACAAGTAACGATGGGAAGACCTGTTCAAAACTCAGACGCTCAAAACCATCAAATCGTTATGGCCAAAAAAGATGTTATAAGGTAACAGATCTTCCACAAGTAATTGCAATTTTCTGCAAATTTGTGCACAATTTCTACTTATTTATATAGTTGAACATAAAAAACAAAACAAATTAAATATAAAATGTGCCGTGATTTTTACATGGGTCTCACTTTTTGCTGTAATTCTTTCCCAATATGTTAAATTCAACCAACATTGCTGAAGCGTGTTCTCTGTACTGGATGTGTTAACATATTTTCATTTAGAAAATCAACAAAACGTTATTTAAAATGTTTGGCGATCTTTTGCACGTGACAGTATACCGCCAACGTACAAGCCGCTCACTGTTTAACTATATAACAGACGTAGAGGCTGATCTGGATAATCTGAAGAGTTTTATATCTGTCCAGATTTACCAGATCGGTCTGAAATGCTGTCACATAGTGAAACAACAAGTGACTCATAAGCTGGTAATATACTGTATTCAGAACCTTTCAGAGTGACATGCTATAAACACAAAAGAACCTTTTTTAAAAACTAATGAAAACTACCAAAAAACAAGAAAAGGGATCATTAATATAAACCAAAACCTCAAATAGTAGCTCCACCTACAGTGTGACAACTGAGAGCTTACAAGAATATCAGTCAGAAAAGCACATTTTAACTAATAAATGCAAATTTCTTTCTGACAATTCCAATAAAATTATATCAGCTGTTAGCTGTTAATGGCTTTAGACATGCCCATGAATCAGTATCAGTACCAGCTGCTCATTTTTACATCATTCTGGCCAACACACAACACATATAAGCAGTGGTCCCCAACCCTGGCCCTGAAGATCGGTCTTCCTGTAGAGTGTAGCTCTAACCACAATCAGCCACACCTGCTCCATCTAATGAACTTCTCTGGAAGTCTTGGGCTGCAACACATGCATTAGTGTTAATGGGAGGGAGTCTGTTAGATGCAGGTTGGAACTAAACTCTGCAGGAATGCAGATCTCAAGGAGGAGGAGTTGCTGAACACTGCCATTCACTCTTGGTGCCCAAATGGCTTTGTTGGAATAATGCCACATTTTCGGTTCCCTTAAGAACCTTTCCGTGGATGTGCCTTCAAAACTACTTGTAGAAATCACACTTCAGGAAACAATGCAAGGTTCTTTTATGGTATGGCTTCAAATAACTTGCCTTAACGCTGACCAGCAGGTTTATTTGTTGCACCGTTTCTAAGCAAGCGAGTTTTTTTTTGTTGTTGTTGCACCACATCTGTTTCATCTCTGGGCTCAATCTGAGCAATAAAGCAGCCACAAAAGCAGCTCTCAAAATTAAAGAACACCAAATCACCTTTGTCGGACAAGTTGAGGGTCATCATACAGATGGACACTTCTGATTGTTTTTGGTGGATTAATGGCTGTTTGTGACTCGAGCAGACCAAACTGAGAGCAGCTCAGGAAAAGCACAGAGGGGTGGGTGGGTGATTAAGGCAGGTCATGCCTAGTTTTATATTTAACAGTAGCAGACGAGAAAGCGAGAAGCAACATCAAAGCGAAGCTGCCTCTATGGGATTTGCAGCTTAAGCCAACATAACAGGGAGGGGAAAAAAAAAACTGTCATCACAACACTGTCTTTTTCTCCTGAGTCTCTTAAAAGGCCGTTTGGGATCAGTGTCTCAAAAACAAGAGAAAACGCAAGGAGAGGGGACGGGTTTCATCAAGGTGCGTCAGCCAAACCTTCTTTCAGCATCTGGGCTTTTCAAGTATATATAAAATGCAACCGACTATCATCTGGTATTTAGCTAGAGGCTGCAAAGTCACGTCAAACCTCAACGAGTTCGAAGTGGTTCAGAAATGCCATGTTAAGAAATCAGTACAAAGTTAAGGGGGCTGTTAGAACGGCAGCAGAAATCCTCAGATGAACTCTGATTACAACACAATAGCCCTTGTTTGTCAAAACTGCGTATAGTGCAGTCTTTACCGTAAACGTACCAAACCTTGTCTAAATTTTACCCTAATATTTTAACGTAATATTTTGAGGTTAAATAATCAAATGTTATCAATATCTTACCAAAATATCAGTATTGTGTGCAAGATTAGCAATTTTGTAGATTTCAGTGTTCATTAGTCCTGAGCCACTGTGTAGCTAAGATCAGGCTTGCATGAGTTTCAGACATGCACTTATACCAATTTAGCCATTCTAAGGGTCTTCAGGGCTGTGTTTGCATATTAAAGAGGTAGAATTGTATTTAATGAATGACCAGCGCTCAATGCTTTCCTATCAAATTAATACTGTGCAAAAGTGTTAGTTTCCAAAAAAAAAGTTGTGAAAACAGTACATACCATTACAATTATTAATAATAATAATAAGGAGAAGGAGGAGGAGGAGGAGGAGGAGAAGGAGAAGGAGAAGGAGAAGAAGAAGAAGAAGAAGAAGAAGAAGAAGAAGAAGAAGAAGAAGAAGAAGGAGAAGGAGGAGGAGGAGGAGGAGGAGGAGGAGGAGGAGGAGGAGACCCAAATGAGAAATCAGGGTCTCATTTGGTTTAAGTGGGTAGGTGCTTGTTTCCATGCAGCCCTTCAAATTACCACTCAAGGTTTCTACAGATTAGTTCATATAGCATTGTGGAAAGTCAGAGACTGCCCCTCATTTCTTTAATTTCCAGTCAAAATAAACCGTATTTCTTTTTCTGGAGATATTTCTGAGACGTTTAGATATAAAATAATCCAGTCGCAGAAAAACCTTCCAAAATTTTTTCTAAAACTGGAGATTAAACGAATATTAAAATACAAAATATGTTGCTCCTAATTACTAACTATGCAAGATCTCTGGACCATCAAACCCGGAATCATCAGATGAAGTGTACTTATATTTTTCATAGTTTTTAAAGACAAGAAGAAAAATAAGCTCTATTTTTGCTTCAGATATGAAAAAACTCCACTGGTGTTTCTGTCCATACTTCCACCTTGAAAAGACGGATCAATGTAAGAAGCCCTGATTCTGAAAGGACTGTCAAGAAATCGTTACCAAGAAAAGGAAACAGACAAAAATGTGCAAATCACAAAGAAGCTGCTGGTGTTCTCAGAACACTGGACTGACCCATCTAGGGTCCAGACCTCTACATCGATGAATGTGGGGTGACTTGGATCGTAGTGAGCAGAAAATGCAACCAATTTCTAAGACTGAACTTTGAAAGTGTGGAAAAACATCTGTAGACTTCCATAAAAACTAAATGTGAAAAGTCTCCTGAAAAGAATGGAAACCGTGATGGAGGCAAAAAGTGGACAAAATAAATCCTGGAAATTTCAGATTTAGTTGTTAAGCCTTCTGGCTAATTTTGACTGGAAATTAAAGAAAGCACACACTTTTTATATATATATATATATATATATATATATTTACATTTATGGCATTTTGCTGACGCTCTTATCCAGAGCGACTTACAATTTGATCATTTTACACAGGTAGGCCAAGGTGGTCTTAGGAGTCTTGCCCAAGGACCCTTATTGGTATAGTGTAGGGCGCTTGCCCTGGTCGGGGATTGAACCCTAGTCTACAGTGTAGAAGGCAAAGGTGTTAACCACTACACTAACCAACCACCATATATATATATATATATATATATATATATATATATATATATATATTTTTTTTTTTTGTAGACTATGGTTCAATCCCCGATTTATATATATAAAATGTATATATATATATATATATATATATATAAAAATGTTCTTCAAGGGGACATAAAGGCAGTATTATTTATCTATTTAGAACCATATGTTCTGCTATAGAAAAATTATGCTAAAACAGTTTTTTGCATGGTTCTTCAAATTCATGGATAATCTGTTCTGTATGGTTCTATAGAGAATCTCTTTGAAAATGGTTCTATATTGTGGTTCTACATAGTGTGTTGTATATGATTCTACACAGAATCAAAAAGGGTTCTGCTATGGTTGCTGTGTCTAAATAAAGGTTATGTAAAATATAGTGGGTCTAGGTTTTTGTTCTATCTCTGGGGAAAAAGGTGGACTTGGAGGTGCCCTGAGAACCAGATTGAGATCCACCTATTTAGTACAGTTGGTGCTGAGCAGTGGGACTTATTTTGTGGTGCCTACCTCCTTATGTGGTTTGAAAACTGAAGCTTGCTCATCAGTACAGGGGCTGCTTTTCCTTAGGCTTGATTTCGAGTAGATCTATTAAAGAGAGAGACAGAGACAGAGACAGAGACAGAGACAGAGACAGAGAGAGAGAGAGAGAGAGAGAGAGAGAGAGAGAGAGAGATAAGAGATGTGAGAGGAATTCACTGGAAAGGATCAAAGTGACCTCTCTTCCTGCCCCCTTCCACTAGGGGGTTTTGGCACTTACCGGAGACAAGGGAATAGGGTTCTCGCGCAAATACCTGGGGTGCTCAATCTGCGAAAATAAAACAATGCAAGGCCTTAAGTCTCCTCCTTTCTTGGCGAGACACCTCCTCCACCCCTCCAAAACTTCCCCTCCCACTCCGACCTCCATTTATTTATCATAAACAATCTAGGCCAACTTCAAAGGACGCCACCTAAACACACGCTCTTCCCTAAACTCTGGCTGTTTACTCAGAAGAATACCGCAGGTCACTTCAAGACATTGTGTGCGGCTAACCTGCTTCCGTTTCTTTTAAAACATTTTTTTCCCTTTTTCCTTTCAGTTTTGGCTTCGTCAACAGGACCCATAATCTGCAAGGAGTCCATCCAGTGGTCTGAGTCAGAGCGAGCACACACACACACACACACACACACACACACACACACACACCTATGCATTTTTTTGGATGTGGGGTCATACACTTGTCTTGAATAACTTGTCATATATTTGCTTTTGTTTTATTCAGTAATGATTTACAGCGTAGGCTCAAATATTATAATCCAGATAACAGAACCTAATTTAAGACATTTTATTCACCATTTCACATTTTTGTGGAAACATCAAGAGGCTATTACATGATAAATACTATACGGTAATTATGTAGTTACTGTAATTTCTCTTTAATACGCCAAGTTTCTCATTATGGAATTTTCTACATTTCAATTCCGGATAAATCTTCCTTTTAACAGATTCCAAACCTGTGAAGCTGAGGAACAGCACAATCGTACTAGAATTATTTCTATATCTGCAAAATGTTTTTACATAAAGGAAAACCGTGATAAACTTTAAAATGGGTATGTAAACTATATATAATACGCCAAGTTTCTCATTATGGAATTTTCTACATTGCAATTCCGGACACAAAAGTCTTTATATATATATATATATATATATATATATATATACACACACACACACACACACACACACACACATATATATATATATATATATATATATATATATATATATATAAAAATAAAAGCATCCACATGTAGTAAGAATTTCCTAACCATTAACCTTAAAGGGTCCATTTCCTACCTTTTTTTGTGCTTTATTTTTTCACCGCATTTGTGTGGTTTAATGCAAAACCAGCTGTCATAATTCATTCTTACATGATCATTTTCAGTTAAACAGGCAGTTTTTGTTACTGTGCCTAAATAAGCCAGAGCTGAGCATTCCTTGGACAGAGCCAAACTGCTGAATAGGCTGACATATGGAAATTTGTTCTTGTGACATCACACACGGACTGGGTGGACTGGAGGGTGAATGGGGCATTTTGACAGCGTAACAACGTTTATATATAGTTCTGATTATTTTTTCTCGGCCTATTGTCAGGAGATCACAAGTTTGATCCCTGGTGATGCCACAGCCATCCGAGGTTGGGAGTCCAAGACAGCATCTATGGCCTCGCTCTCTCTGGGTGGGTAGTACTCTCCCACCTGCACCCCGCACCAGGCTGGCCAGCACGGGTGTGTATTACCAGATATTATGGAATCGGCAGTTAGTGTTCTCCTCCAAGCACATTGAGCTGTATGATGATGTTGCATTGGCAGAGTCTGAAAAGATGCCTTCACTCTCCAAGCTCGCTAACTGTGCAGGGTGGGTAGAGACCTAGCTAGTGGGTAGTACTGACAGTTTGAATATGGAAAAATTTAGTTTAGAAAATGAAAAACAAACAAACAAAAAAAACTAAAACTGTATAACTTTCATACATTTTCATGGCCCACAAACAGAGCGGCTCTGAAGAAAAATCAGAGAGGAAAACATTGTTTTTGTGGATCTAGATTAGCTGTTTTTCTCTGGTTTCCTACAAAGTCACAACATCAGGGTCCTGAAAATGCATAACACACACACACACACACACACACACACACACACCCATCGTGGTGTTTTGATTAGACTGTGTGGAAGAGAACTTGGGCCGAAGGGGAATAAATTGCTTTCGAAAGTCATCCAAACGAAACCATTGCTCACAAAGCAGACAGACCGATAGTGAGATAGAATGAAACTACACTGTCTGTTGTGGTACAAACGCAAAGGGAGGGGAAGGAAAAAAGACTTCAAAAGACTGCAGATTTTTTTCAACTTCTAAAAAAAAAAAAAAAACAGCAGAAAATGACACTTAAATCATGAATTTGAAACAGTCACATCCATATCCTGTCTTACTCAGCCCACCCTCCCCCACCACACAATCTGTCCATCTTCTATTCTAATTACTTTTCCACCACGCGACAGATTCAAGATTTAAAAGCATGCATCTGAGAAGCCCTTTGCTCAGACAAGGACAAAACCTGTCCATCCATAAACTGCCCAAGCTGGTCTTGGTCAATCTTCAATGCTGAAGCTTCGCCTACCCTGATGTCTAACTCTAGGTGGCTGCGTGGCATGGGGAGAGGACTTTGGCAGCGGCATGCATTAAAGTAAACATCTTCAACATGTATTCACAGACATGTTTTGCTATCGCTGGAAGGAGCCTTCCAACATTCAGCTCCGGCCCGGTCAGCTCTGGCCCGGTCAGCCCGCTCCTGGATAACATTAAAGAACGGGGAGACGAAGAAGAGTGGACAGAGCGAGAGGCAGAGACAAGAGACTAAACTGTCCACTTTAATTCTGTGTGTGACTCCAAATCCAGGCCTCCATTGGTTAATACATTTGATTTCCATTGATGATGTTTGTGTGATTTTGTTGTCAGCACATTCAACTTTGTACAGAACAAAGTATTCAATCAGAATATTTCACTCATTCAGATCTAGGATGAGTTATTTGAGTGTTCCCTTTATTTTTTTGCCCCTTTTGAGGTGTGTACAATAAGTGCATTATTATTACATCTGCCATTTTTCAAGAGCCGTACTCTGAGGTGAGACTCAGACTCACCCCAGAAATAGAGGTTAAGTGGGTTAAGTCTACAAGACTTCTGGTGCAGTACTGACCACCTTTGGAGATGCAACTCATCATGCATCACCACAGCACTGAAAATCCAACCAATAAGACGCGGCATTAGATGCCGTGATGTGGTTATTTTGTAAAACCAAACAATGTGGGAAACTTGTGGACTCGGTAGAGCTCCTAAAAAGGAGTTACCACTAAATATTATATAATTAAATAGTGAAGTGAGTGATGGCACAGCTTTACACGTTGGTGACCGGAGATTCAAATCCCTGCACAGATAACTACATTCCTGGTTTTGGCTGCGTTTGGAAAAACCAAAAACATTTGGTTTTATCTGAAACATGACTTCTGTTGTTTTGATAAGAGCAGTTACAATATACTATAAATTCAATTCATTTCACATTCATCTTGCCCTTGTCTTCCTGCCCCCCCTCCCCCCCTCTCTCCACCAGAAGGCCAAAATCTGAAGTGTCTTGTGACTGGACATGGAAAAAACAAAAACCCTTTTCAATGTCTTTACAAATGAAAGGATGAAAAAAAACGCAGCAGCTGGGAGAAAGACAGAGACAGAGACAGAGAGAAAGTGACAGGGTGGGGAGTTTGATTCGGGTCCCTGCTATAAAGCTCTGTGTTATGACACGCTTTCCTAACCTCACTCTAAATGTTCACTCCAGGGCCAAAGGCATCAGAGGGATGATAAAAAGAACGCTGTCCAGGCTTGTCCGACATGCACAATGCCAAGCAGTTGGGTTAAGCTTAGCCAGTGCGTTCAGCAGCAGAGATGTTGGGGGGGAGGGGGGGGGGGGGGCAGCATTTCAGATTTATTAAGTAATTAGGAAAAACAATTTGTTTTATATGCAAACTATAAGAACGGCCATGCTTACTTAAATACATGGACAGCAGATCATACTATTGGTTTACTTGATTTGCTGTTGGAATAAGATTAGAATGAAAAACAAGACGCTCTCAGGAAAAGACAACATTAGGCAAATCTGAAAACGTGAATGTTCTTAGAAGAAGAAGAAAGACTAAAT
>NC_051224.1:2055000-2057500 GCF_015220715.1 Pygocentrus nattereri
TTCATGTGCAGTCCAGTCCTGAAAGAGAGCTCAAAGGCCTGATTGTTATAAGTAGACCCAACCTTATAGGGTCATTAACAATTCAGCAATATTAACTAGGGCTCATTATTTCAGGAATTGATTAATCTGTCAATTACTGAATCTGCCAAGCTGTCTTCTAGTTTTTTATTCATCAAATAGCAGCTATAACAGCTTCATCTCTTCTGGGAAGGCTTCCCACAAGGGTTAGGAGTGTGTTTATGGGAATTTCTGACCGTTCTTCCAGAAGAGCATTTGTGAGGTCAGACACTGATGTTAGATGAGAAGACCTGGCTCACAGTCTCCACTCTAATTCATCCCAAAGGTGTTCTATGGGGTTGAGGTCAGGACTCTGTGCAGGCCAGTCAAGTTCTTCCACATCAAACTGGCCCATCCGTGTCTTTATGGACCTGCTTTGTGCACTGGTGCTCAGTCATGTTGGAACAGGAAGGGGCCGTCCCCAAAACTGTTCCCACAAAGTTGGGAGCATGAAAATCTCTTGGTGCTGAAGCTTTAAGAGTTCCTTTCACTGGAACTAAGGGGCCGAGCCCAACTCCTGAAAACAACCCCACACCATGATCCCCCCTCCACCAAACTTTACACTCAGCACAATGCAGTCTCCTGGCAACCGCCAAACCCAGACTCATCCTTCGGATTTCCAGAAGGTGAAGCGGGATTGGTCACTCCAGAGAACCCGTCTCCACTGCTCTAGAGTCCAGTGGCGGCGCTTTACACCACTGCATTCCACGCTTTGCATTGCGCTTGGTGATGTAAGGCTTGGATGCAGCTGCTCGGCCATGGAAACCCATTCCATGAAGCTCTCTACGCTGTTCTTGAGCTGATCTGAAGGCCACATGAAGTTTGGAGGTCTGTAGTGATTGACTCTGCAGAAAGTCGGTGACCTCTGCGCACTATGCCCCTCAGCATCCGCTGACCCCTCTCTGTCATTTTACGTGGCCGGCCACTTCGTGGCTGAGCTGCTGTCGTTCCCAATCGCTTCCACTTTGTTATAATCCCACTGACAGTGGACTGTGGAATATTTAGTAGTGAGGAAATTTCACGACTGGACTTGCTGCACAGGTGGCGTCCGATCACGGTACCACGCTGGAATTCACTGAGCTCCTGAGAGCGACCCATTCTTTCACTAATGTCTGTAGAAGCAGTCTGCAGGCCTAGGGGCTCGGCTTTATACACCTGTGGCCGTGGAAGTGACTGGAACACCTGAATTCACTGATTTGGATGGGTGAGTGAAAACTTTTGGAAATACAGTGGACCATCATAGTCAGTATTACAAAACCGTGAACTGTTTCCAAACCTCATTATGAGAATAACACATTAAAATAAGCAAAAAACCTATGGAACTAAGAAAAAATAGAAGTAATCTGAAAACAGGATTTTTAGGAGAATACTCTGCATTTGAGTAAAAGTGATGATGGGACTGCAATGCATCCAGTGAGAGTAAACAAATACACCACATTCATGACGTATGCATGCAAAAACATGACCATAACAGTAATATATGCTTAAAGCAACATTATGTAACAATGTTACCTTAAAATAACAGCTTCAAATCCATTGTGATGGCACACTTTTTTTGATGGTACATCATCTGTCAATGCCATTTCGCGCCAGGTACACCTGCTATAGAGCTAGGTAAATTTGGAGGAGTGGCCACGAGGCCACTTAACTACATAACACTCCAGCACCACAACTCACACCAACAACTACGGGTCTTTGGCTAGCTGTAATAAGTAGCTCGGTATGCTCAGCATTGACATCATTGCAGAGGCTGCAGAAAAAGAGAGCGTGACCAAGCAAGAGAGCAGAAAAGAGTAAACACTGGGCTGGCTTTATTTGTCGGCGAGAGCTAAAAGAGATAAAACAATGTAATACCGTCTCACGAATAATAGGACACCAACGAAAACCCGACAGCAGCCTGTACATCCCTGCCAGTGTTATTTATGACTGCGCAGCAGGCTGTAACCGTCGGTGTCCTTATCTTAACCTTATATCATATCCAACTATGCACTAACTGTCTATACGTCCAGTACACCTATAACACTCGCCTATGCACATCTGGTCTACGTTCGACACCTGAACCTACTGACCACACACATTTTGTCTGTCTTTTACTGTCTTTTGTCTTTGCACTGTTTACTATGCATCTTTTATTACTGCACTGGAAGAGTCGCCCCATAGTGTTTCGTTATACTGTACTACCCTGTATTGTATAATGACAAAGCTGAATTGAATTGAATTTTAATCTTTTAAGCTGACATAGTTCCTCTCTTGTGATGTGTTGACTTTGCTGGTGTTGTGCCGAATTCCGACCTCACAGCACAATCTGACTGCCCAACCATACAGACGCTACGGATTCTGCACATGTACGGCTGTCCATGAGGGGGGCTCACAGCACGATTCGTATTTTCAACAGTGGTGTAAAAGCGAAATACACTGCTCAACTGTAGGGAGACCCCAAGAA
>NC_051224.1:2062500-2065000 GCF_015220715.1 Pygocentrus nattereri
TCCCATGTCATTTTGGGTCATTTCTTTTAGGCCACTCATCACAAAATTTACAAACAATGTAAAAAGTAACAGATACTTTCAGATTATGTCAAAAACTGAAAAATGCCAAAAATGGAGATACAAGGTTTTCTTCTGACAGCAACGATATGGTCAGTTCCCCAGAAACAAATCGGACCTAAACGGACTAAAAAGAATTCAGCACTTCTGTGGTGAATCACTGCTGGCACTGCAATGAGCTGAAGACAAGACTTAATTGGTGAAACTGGCTGACAATGACAAAGAATCCTGCTTAATATTTAGAAAACTGTTCATATCCAGACTTGAACAAGCGCATGTCACTGCTGTCGGAAGAAAACCTCCTATCTCCAAAATGCTAACTTCACAGCAGAAGGAAAAAACTTACTTTACTTTTAATGCAAGTCAATGGAACCAGACCTTTTGGCCAGACATTTTGGGCTGTTTCTTTTGGTCCATTCATCATGAAATTTACAGACAATGTAAAGGACAACATTTTTTTTCAAATTAAGCCAAAAAGTAAAACGCGACAAAAATGGAGATACAAGGTTTTTTCCGACAACAGCGATATTCTGGTTTGTTTTTAGTAATAGTTCAAAGTTTAAATGTTTTTAACACATCATTGATGCATTCTCCTAATCTGACCCTTCAAATCTTATACGGTGCCAGCTTGACACCGTGATACTCTTTTAATCCCACAACCGGGAAAATTCCACCTCTGCATTTAACCCATCCATGGAGTGAAACACCACAAACACACTAGTGAACACACACACTAGGGGGCAGTGAGCACACTTGCCCGGAGCGGTGGGCAGCCCAATCCACGGCACCCAGGGAGCAGTTGGGGGTTAGGTGTCTTGCTCAAGGGCACCTCAGTCATGTGCTGTCAGCAATGGGGATCGAACCAACGACCTTCCGGTCACAGGGCCAGTTCCCCAACCTCCAGCTTTCAGCGGCAGACCCACTGTTAGCTCTCTAGATAAAAGTTATTTTGATCGGTGAAGTCCGATCCGTCATTTACACGCTAAAACACCTGACGCTGGCACCACCACTGATACTGAGAACATCAGAACTAGAGGACACAGCTGTCTGACTGCACTGGACAGTGCTTGCGGGATAACTGTATAAATCAAAAAGCAGCAAGCGCAATAGTCGGGCTACAGCCACAGAGGAGCCGGTGCTTCTCGTAACAGGAAGCCGGTGCTGAAAACTGGGAACCACGTTCTCCTTTTATTTTCAAGTGGATTTTATGTTCAGCTTCAAGCTGAATTACTGAAAGAAATACGTTTAATCTGTTAAAGCTTCTCTGCTCCGCTCACAAATCTATAACAAACTGCAACTCTTTTTATAGGCAGAAAGTCAAATTAGAGCTAATAAAACAAATGCAATTATTATTAATTACACAAACTAATGATTAAATATGACATCATAGTTTCTACACTCAAATTATGAACAGATAGGGTCGTAAACGTGCGTCAGTATCAAATAAACTGTGCTGTGTTTAATGAACTGGTTTTGGGAAAAATGACAAATTATTGTTGCATTTCATTGAATGAAAACTGCTCATTTTATTCCAAAGAGTACTTTATTTAGAATAACTCAAATAAATTGCAAGGCAATGTTTCAATTCTGTTCCATCAGCAAATTAACTTCACTTTGAGGTAACAAAGTGTGCATTACTGGCTTTCTTCTATTTCACTGTATAGCAACGTGTGGCATAATTTAAGTTCATACAATGATTTATTATTATTATTATTATTATTTTTTAATAAGCATATACACCAGGACGGAGGTCGTGCATTAGTCAGAAAATCTGGCATTTTTGGAGCGCACACAGTCGGTAAAGCAAAAGCACGACATGCCAAATATGAAGAAAGTCTGAAATTCATGGAAACATCTGAAGATTCTACTTTTCACTCAAGTTGCTAGGCTGATAAACTCATTTTTAATTAAAAAATAGTCAATTAATAAACAAGAAAAGAGCAGTATTTTCACCAGCGGTCTCAGACTTCTGGACTCAACTGTAGTTGTAGCTCCTGATATGTAACAAGAAACTTCTCAGCCCAGAACTAAACCCGACTCTAACCGTAACCTCAGTAGCCAACAGGAAATGTTCGCCCTTCAGTTTAAACAAAAACGACACATTGGATTTTGTACGTTAGTCCCGATGTTGTAGGCCAGTCCCGCTCTTCTCTGCTTTTCCTACAAAGTCGGGACACTGTTGTGCTGAAAGTACACACACACACACACACACACACACACACACACACACACACACACACACACACACACACACACACACACACACTCCTTTGATTCAGCAAATGAGGGCCAGTCATTGTGATTGGCGGCTGGCCGTTAACAGGTGGACGAGGATAATTGAATCAGATGCGAGAGGGGGCCAGGGCCGGGCAGATCAAAGGGTTCCGAGGGGCCAGGTCTGCGCAGGAGTGGCAAGGTGTGGGCTGGGCGGCTTGATTGAAGT